>NW_015971553.1:491710-518477 GCF_000182565.1 Spizellomyces punctatus DAOM BR117
CACTGGGATCGCATCCGGATCGTACAACCCACCCCTCGCCGCCTTTTTTTCTGCCAACTTTTTCTCAGCAGCCCGTAACTTTCTCTGATCCACCGTGGATGATTTAGGTCCATTCGTCGAGTGTCCATGTCGAATGTCCCCAATATTCGCCCGTGTAAATTCCAGCGTCGTGGATACAGTTTGGTTCATCACGACTGGCCCATCCAATGCTACGACACCTCCATGAGCGAGCGACTGCTTTGTTGACGGTGTGAGAGCAGCCAGTTTTTCACATAGCGCGTCAATCTCGTCTTTTGAACTCCCTGCTTCGCTTAGGAGCGGCTCCAGAAAGTCTTGAAGACCTTCCTGGCTTCGATCGCTTGAGGGATCGTCAAAATACCCCAAGACCTGGAAATGACCAGAAACAATCAGTTACCATTTTGTTCATGCTAAAAGTCGAGTTTAGAAGCGTACATAATCCCTCAACTCCCCATCTAAATGAGGAGCCGCCTCCCGAATGAAGACCGAAATCTCTTTTGTCGAGGGAGCCATGACTTGCAGTAAATCTAATCGTTCCCTGCGCCCACACCAAAAAACTGCAAAAAGCAACTCGCTTGCTTCTCCAGCGAACCTTCACCACAGCACGTGACTCTCGCGTAAAGGACGCCGATCGGCCGTTGTTTTTGTTCTGAGCTCTGCCTTTGCAATCCAAATGCCGGACTCGGCCCACATCCAACGCCTACGAGACTACCTAAACCATAAAGCACGTATCACGATATCTGATGGCAGGATCTTTATCGGGCACTTTGTCTGCATCGATAAAGGGCAAAACACCATTTTGGCTGGTGCAGAAGAATTCAAGAATGGTAAAGACCATGAGTTCCATTGCTGTATATTGTCGTTTTGGTTCATGTGTGATATGACTAGGGGAACGGAGGTTTGTGGGGCTGATCATGGTACCGGGTAAACATCTCATCAAGGCCGAGTTTGAGGCGAATGAGGAATACATGTGATTCGCGCAACAGCGACATGGCAAGGGAACCTACGCTAGAAACACTTCCACGAGACGATATGAACCGTGAGATCAACAACACCCATCCCCATATCGTTGGGTACAAGAAATGGGCCGCCGGTCCCTCAACGATGAAAACGGTTCCCAAACCCCACATAAACCGCTTTTTCCCCACATCAAAAACCCTCGGGCATCGATGCAATGGTGATATCTTTTTGCAGCACCAAACCTATTATACAAGGGTCGACCACTTAAAAATGCGTGGAGTCATGTGTACTATCTACTCATATTGCGTCCCCAAATACATTAAATCACACAAAACACACTGGCTAATCAGCCATGTCATCCGTTCTAAAGACAAAAAGTAAGTTCAAGCCTTGCAAATAAGTGTACACAGAAAGACTTGCCTGTCACTTGGCTTGATCATGCCAGGAATGCTCAGCGCCTTCTCCATCTCCATCTTTTTCTTCAAGGCAGCCTCCCTTTCCCGTTCCTCAGAGTACAAGTCACTATTATCCGCACCAGCAAATTCCTAACAACAGCATAAGGCTCAATGCAAATACCAAGTAACTCCATCGGTTAATTCATACCTTTAGCGTCACCAAGAAGTCCCGCACATGGGGCAAAAACACTTCAAAATCTCGTGACGTCACAAATAGCCCAGCAACAAATGTCTGTACGTGCACTCTATAAAGCCCCACAGTCAACACACATCCCAGATAAAACACACCAAACAGGAAAGGACAAACCTCTGCAAATGTGCAAACGACTTTAGGAGCAGATCTGTGGTATAGTCTTGAAGGAATGCCTTGTTTGTCGCAACAGGGGTAGGAATTTGTGTTGGGTCAAAAATAGGCACTTTGATCCGGTCTGTCTCAATAGCATTAAACATGTCCCGCAAGATCATGCATTGCAATCGGAAACCTATCATATAGTCAGTCACAGCCAATGTCATTCTTGCAACAACAACAAGCAACATACCAAATTTGTGGAAAGGATTCACCAAAACGAAAAAGATATCTTGTAACAGGCTCACAAAGTACGTTTGGTAGAATTGATTCGCAAGCGCTGGGTCCACCGCGCCAAACTGTGTTACCATGGTCGATATGATCGACAAGCCCAGTTCGCTAATATCGGGTATTGTGTGCTTGATACCCCATATGACACTGTCGTAAAAGACGCGGAATTGAGGTGCCGGCATTTGTACAACGGCTAGAAACAAAGATAGTGAGCACATGTCCAGAGGGAACGAATTGACTTGATTCTGTCCATACCTTTGAAGCAACTCTGTGTAATCGCATGCATCAATGTAAAGAACCCAATTCGATGTTCAGGATTATCTTCAAAGTTTTTGCTAATCATGTTCACCGTACACTCAAACACGGCACCCAGCACAGCAGGAATCTTGTCATCCATCAAATCCTACAAACACATGAGAACGAGGACTTTGTACACGTTCCAAGTGAGACACAACATACCCCCAGTTTGTTGATGATGCTCGCCATGACAGTTAAGACGAACGCGTCCTTTGCTGGCTCAACACTCCGCGCATAATCTCCCAAAACGGCCTCCAGCAGCGGTGGTATAATGTTCTGCATAACAATCTGCAGATCCTTCTCTTCCGACAAGCCAATGTACGTTTCCATTAACCGCAGAATCTCCTTTTTAATTGTCCGCAAACTGCGTGCCTTGGGCGTCTTGGTAGCAATAAGCCCTGAAAACAACATGAGGACCCATCAACGAGGCCACCAGAAACACTCGCCCGTACCTTGTGTTACAACCAATTCTGCAATAATTCCACTGGCAGCCGTGTAAAGACCCAACAAATCCATAAAATTCCGGCCAATTTGCACATAAAAGGGACCTCCGATGGACGTGCAAGCCGCAACATTGGTTTTGATGATATGTGACAGGAGCTTGACCGTGTCGGGCTCGTGAAGGATTTCTGGTTTGACCCGCGCTTGGCTCATTTTGGCATCCCACTAATATGCAATCGCGTTAGTCACGTCATACGAGGTCAGAAAACGACTTGACCTACCGCCGCATTAGCTGACTCCATAAACTTGTTGATCAACCGCTCTTGTTGTGGTTTACTTGGCTGAGCGGAAATCATGTACCCGACCGCTTCGTAGAATGTGTGCATCTTAAAAGGAAATAAATAACCAACGACAATAACGGAGTAGCACACATTATCAGGCTCACCTGCGGTGGGGGCAAATCCGATGTGATTTGGTCCATGGTCGCCAGTATTTCTTCAATGTAGGGAACAACCTCATGCTGCTGCTGAATCACGAAATGTCGCTTGCATTTCTGAGCGATTTTGATAAATGTATCACAAGCCATCTCTTGCACACCTAAAAAGGAAGCTCCGTAAGCATGCCATTCACACGCTTTTGCCCAACGCGATTTCACGGACCCTCATGAAGCTCATGCATAAACTCAAACAGCTTGTTCACAACCGTCTTCAAAAATTTCCAATGCGCCTTCAAGAACCGTGGATATTGGCCAACAATATACATAATGTTAGACGCCACGATCGCCTTATTATCTTTGCCTCGTTTCATTTCCGTGAGCCCCAAAAGCTCCTTGATGACAGTCACCAGAAACTTTTTTTCAACATCCTCGCTCATGGCTCCACTAATAGACCCGATCGACCAACAGAGTTTGTTCAAGTTGGTCCATGACCATTCCGATCCATCAATCTGTTTACATCTGTTAGGGTACAACGCATGTACAATCATGGAAAACAGAGGAACAGGATGGACTTGCCTGTTTTGCCAGCTTTTCTGACATGATCCGCTCCATGTCCTCCACATCCAAGTGCGTCAAATACACCAACACCTCTCGCATGCTCTTGTACAGCACAATGGTGTCACTCTCCTTTAGCGTCTCACGAACAACTTCTCCCTCATCGTTCTCGACAACAATAACCTACCAAAATCATACCTGTCAGTTCCAACAATCGTTGACAGACGTTTCTGCGTGACCCACCTCCTCAGGTTTCACCATTTGCTCGATCATAATAACCCGAAGTCGAGATAGCATCTCGGCGTAAATGTTCTTTCTCAAGGGCAGATTCGGGGCAAAGGATGTGCGATTTATTCCAGAAACAGCACCGAGGTTCAGCAAAGGCATGTCGACACTATGTGGCATTGCTTGCAGTTCATCGAAAAGCCCCGCAATCTACAAGAAAAAACATGTGAGGGGTGCACATTAAAATAGCAGCTGCTGGCAGGCATACCAAGGTCGTCCAATATTCCAAACAGATCTTAAAGACCTCGCGGTCCTCAACCTCTGAAATCCGCAAAAGATATCGGTGTCCAAGCAAAAGATATTCTTTTGTAGGCCCATGTTGTCCCGCCGCAAATTCCAATGACTGTACAGTCCCACGTTAGTCGAGATTATGCGACATTTTCATCCAGAACAGACTAACCTTTAAATGTCTCCCCAAAAACGTCGTTAGAAAGAGTGACAAATTTTGAATAAATTGCTGCTCCGCATCCGAACTCGTTTCCCACGCTTTTGCTATATCTAAAAACTCAACCAATGAGCACCCGCCCGATGTTTGTTCATCCGCTGAACACGGGGATCTTACTCGTCTCTGGTGGAAGCACGCTCGGTATGGTAGCGATTACGTGGTTATACATGAGCACAAACTTTTCCTGATACTCCGCCCCCAGTTGCAATCCAGCAATCTCGGTGAAGCATTTTAGAGTCACGTTGCGGAATGCCGGAACACCGAGAAACTGTACATTGGTCAAATACGTGGCTATCAACATGATTAGGAAATCAACCTTGCTCTTACCCGATTTTGAAGGATATTTATGAGATTGGTGTCAAAAATGTAGCCAAGGTTCATCCAGCTGAGGAATCGTAGGAGCGTCTCCAATGTTGCAATGATCAAGCTGGGTTTCTGGGCCTTTTCCAGCACAACGTGACAGAGTTGGAAAATCTCTGCACACTCGCCCAGCATGGTATTTTTTAGGTTTTGGGTTTTTTTCGACGTCATTTGCTCCTCCGAAAAGTCGAAAATCTCCTCACTAAGCAAGTTAATATGGAGATTCCGAGAATACCCTGATAATGTGCCAAGACCCACCTCAATAGCTTCAGAATGTTCATTGTATTCTCGCAAAGGGCCAGATTCGTCTTACTCGAGTTTACAATTTCAGGAATGAAGGTAGGCCAGTTGTGAGGCCATTCGTGTTTTAGGATCTAACGAGGTCATTGGTCTCATAATTCACACCTTCAAGCCCCAAAAACGTGTTTACCTGTACGAGGACCATGTTCAGCTTTGCCAGTACAAGTCTGTTCTTTTCTAATGCTTCATCTGTACTTGAATTCTTTACAATAAACGCGACAACAAAGTTTTGAATTCCTACGCGTGGACCATTTGTCAATAAGTGGAAAGATATGCAGGTTTTGTATCTTTACCTCCTCGTTCTCCTTGGGGGAGCGCTTTCCACATTGTTTTGATCAGATTCTCCAATATTTGTAGAGCAAGGTACTATAGATGTATGAGCATCGTCAGATAAACAGTAACAATTCAGCAACCTTGGCTGTTGGGCCGTACCTTTGCTTGCAACACTTGCGACCGCTCCAAGATAGCATCCACGCGCTTCCAAGCATCAGGATGTTGTCGAAATTGCTCCAAAATCATGTTCGCCTGAGCTTGCTGCAAGTAGACAGAAGAAAAAGAAAGGTTGAGCACAATATCAACCTATGGGTGCGTCGAGGCATGCTCGTTCGCCCGGATCTCTAGTTTTCGTACCTCTGGTCCACCGAGGAACATTGTGTTTACCACGCGGTCAAACAGACCAATATCCAGGTCCGTCCCAAAGTCCAAAATTCCCTCCATAGTGTCAGCAAGTAGCGCAGTCAAAGGTGGTGTCGTAGCAAAAGTCTGTGAGGTCCGGGAGTGTACGGTTGAAGGGGGTGATGACTGGCAAAATGCACCGTAGGCGTCGAAAAAACTCGGCGTTCGTTCCTATTTGACCCTGTCCACACAGTTTTATTTTTGCCTGCACGACAGGCCCGTCGCCGATGAACGCTGTGAAAAAAAAAAAAAAGCGGATGCGTGGATGCGATCAGCAATGGATCGTTTCCTATGGGCGACCTTTTCAAATAATGTTGAAGTTTGTCCGGCACGAGGGGATAGTTTTTACAGTCACATTAAAAGAGTCGCTGTGCCGCTAGATAAGAAAGCTGTGCCGATCATTAGTCTGTGCCACTCAATGTCACGGGCTTCAGACATCTTCTTAGAAAGCTGCCACGTAAAGACCTCCAGCAACTGAACTTCCTGTCCAGCTCACCTCGAGGCACAGGGGAAATTAGCAATGAAAAAACAAGGAACTCTGAACAATCCCGACGACCGAAAACTACATTGGTATAAAGGCCAGCCCCCACAACCACAATCGTTCAGCTATTGGTGTGAATAGCGACACCTGCCGCTGTCACAAGAACGAGTAAAACATGTTTACCATCCACTTTTGCGCAGAATGAAGAGCGTCGTCAGACATTTTTACCAACCCAACGCGCAGAGTTCTTTCCCATCACATTCTGACCAAGATGCTCATTGAAAAAGACCATTCCAGGCGCGACTCGACTCAGACTTGTGTAGAATAGTGTAGAGATGACAGAAACTGGGACTAGCTACTACACCAGGGAATAAACTCTTGATGGCATTGAAGCCAGACTCTTGCATCCAGGAGCGAATCGACTGGGCAGCGTCACAAGCTGGGGGATTTTCAGTGACAAGGCTTGGAGACTAAAGCTGCATGTCAGACAGAATGGCAGAATGAAAAGAGATGATGCCATTGGTACATACCAACCAAGCTCAACATATGTGGCAGTATAATAGCAGCTTTGTTGGTTCCGAGTGGTTGCTGCTGGTTCCAGTTGGTTGTAGTCAGGTGGGCGAGGTCCTCGACACCACCACATCTGCATTCTCATGATTGGACCGAGTTGCGATGAGACTTGCCATGTGGGTCGTGATGAGAGTTGCGCAGATGGTTTGAGAGTCGAGGAACTGGTGAGGAAGGGGAGAGACAGCAAAAGGCCCCCCTTTTATAGACCTTTGGCATGTGCCTCACCGCAGTTTAAAAAAAAAACATTACATGCATGCCACACCAATCTGAGTGATAGAGGGGGTGCTGATTATGTGATATGACCAACAGGATTAATCCGGATAATAATGGGTCCTAGTGCCATTTTCAATCACCTCCACACTATGTTCAATGCGTTCCAAAGATTTGATGCACAAAATTGGCTGGACATAGTACTAAGAATATGCGACGGATTAATGGGAAACAAAACACCCTCATGGGAGGCACGAAGATCCCCTTTATTTATGGGTTTACCCTTACATGGCGTCCGCCAGGGTAATGATCCTAGATTCCATTTTGGAACAAGTGAGCTTAAAAGTGAAATGTGACAATGCGTAGATAGTTTACGATCAGACATTGTATAATCAGGATCAAAAAGTAAGTAGTGTGCAAAAATGACAGTATATTATCAGTAAAACTATCCAGCTCCAAATACACACGCGCAACACACACACACATACACACAGAAACGATACTACATGTCACAAAAAAAGGATCAGATACAAACTCTATGCAATCAACGTTGTTAATAAAAAGTGTCCATTTTTCTGGCGGCATTTCCAAATCTCTCGGCTCCTCTCTATCTCGGCATTTAATATCTCGGCTGCGATGACGTGTCATAGCCCTGATATGCAGCGTACGGCCCGTGACCAGGCGCATAGGCATCGTACCCAGCCGTAGAATGAGCGGCTGCGGTTGCATAAGGCGGAGCATAAGCATATTCATAGGGTACATAGGCTTCCTGTGGCTGGGCCGAGACAGGGGCGCCAAAGGGCGTGACACTGGGCGATTGGGAAACGTGAATCGTGTCGTGAAGAAAGCGTTTGTCGCGGTCCTGGGGGCCGGGCACGGGACTGGTGGAAGGGGACGAAGGTTGGGTAGGTGTGGGGCTGACCCCGGGTGCGTCCAGATCCGCCAGACGACCGCGAAAGCGTTTCGAGGGTTTAAGCCCCAATTTGCGAAAGACAAAAATGCCAACACCGGCAATGACAATGGCAGCCCCACCGACCGACAAACCAATAATGACGGACGTGCTGCTGCTCTTTTTTGTCGTGTCTCCTGCCTCGCTATCAGGAGCGGGGACGCCTGAGGTCGTTGCCTTTGGATTACGTGTGTTTACGTTTCCCTGCCCACTAGGCCTATTTGTCACGGTGACAATAACGGTTGGAGCGCCATTATCGCCTGTTCGAGTAATGACGACGGTCTCTGAAGGCGGGGCATTGGTGATGGGAGGCGGGGAGACTGTGCGAGACGGTGCCGGAGCGTCTGACGTGGTGATTGGCGGGTCGGGTGAAGGAGACTGTTGGGACGGCGTCGGGGAGGAGGATGGAGTGGGGGATTGCTGAGTGGAAGGTGGGACTGTCGCAGGGTTACTGGTTCCAGAGGGAGCCTGACGTGCGTACAGCATGGGCACCCCTATTCTCCCGTGTATCTCGTGGGAGAGTTTCAAGAGGGCCGTCGCCTTTTCCTCCTCTTTGTTGGCAGCGGTGCATAACCATGGGCACGACAAGAGGAGGAGGAGGATTGAAACGACGAATGACTTCATGATGGACTCAAAGAGCCTCTATCTGCATCCGCTCCAGAGTCCACAAAAGCGATAAGACTAATGATTCCAATGACGACGGCAACGACAACGGTGGGCGATGGGCGATGGACGACGGCAACAATGAAAAAGAGGTGAAAAGTTCAGTGTGAGAATTTCCCTCCTTTTTTGTTCGTATCCTCATTCCATTGTGAATAAGATGCATTGGAATGTAAGCGATAGCGAATTTGTGTTCCCATTGAACCAAGCAAAATCAAAGTTCAGTCATTTGTGTCATTTGTGTGGTTTGAAACGGAGGGGAAATGGTTTATCCTCCGTCCGCATGAGGCGATGCAAGCAGGACATGGCATGTGCGCCCAGAGAATATACGTGCACAGGATGGAAGCGGTGCAGAGAGTGTGTGGGGGATCGAGTGCATGCGATGAACAGACAGCGAGGCGAGCGACAAAAGGTGATGCCAGATTGTTGAGACGGTATACAACGACTCTTCCCTCCTCCAGTGTTGCTAAAACCTTCACAAGGAAGCGCTATGGACTCGTGTCGTATGCCTAGGAACGTGTCTCTTCCTAGTTCTAGTGACATGCCTATGGAGTGGAAGTAATCTAGAGGGTCATGCCGTCCAAAGGACAACTGGATGGCGGAGCTTCCGCCCATATGCGTGACAGCGGCACAGCAACGATTGGAATGAAACTCTGTTCTTGTGAAACGCGCATGCTGTGCCACCTGCCATAGCACGTGATATCAGATGATACGTGTCATTCAACGCTTTGCTCGCGTTCGTTGCCCTCGTCGTTTTCCTTGCACTTGTCGTCGTCACCGTCGTCGTTGTCATCGTTGGCATCGTTGTCATCATGAAAGTTGTTGCAGACTTTTGTCTCATTCCATTGGGTGTGGGCACATCTGTATGTCCATCTTGCTATGCACTCAACTGGCAACACCTCACTCACACGAAATTCGCTCCCAGCTGACAAAGTATGTGGCCATTGTCCAGCAGACCCTCCAGGCCTCTCCCCACATCAAGTACCTCATGCACTCGTGTGGCACAAACATTGGTAGGGAACATGACATGCGACAAATGGATGCATGAGTGTCAGAGCATGAATTGGCATATCATCTTTTTTCGCATTGGATTCATCATGTACTTTCCGGATCTTACAGAGGGAGAGTGGGACCATGTCATGGAGGCCATTAAATCCTGCCATACCTCCCTTCACACTCGCCACGCCGTCCCTCGCATCCACACGACTGTTCGCATCGGAACCCGCATCGACAAGGATTCGTCCATTCAGGAAAAAATCGATCGAGTCAAGAGTGAACTAGAGTCGTCGTCATCGTCATCGTAGCAGGTCTGCATGATGTGTCTGAATACAAATCATCCCTTTTACTAATGAGACATGCCAGATACACTCTGCCTTTCAGTGCGCTGCAGAGAGTGGACGACATTGTATATTCAGTGCAGTGCAACATCACTGTTCAAACAACATCACTGTTCAAATTGCGTGTAAAAATTTTGTAAAGCCTCCTTCTTTTCCTCTTGGCTGTTTGCATCCGCAAATGCTTGGCACATGAATTCACTCCACTGCACGAAAAAGGCTTCAAACGACTCTGACACGGGTGCAACCGCTTCCTTGCCTTCCAAATCCCCATAGTAAACATTTCCAAATGCCACCTTTGACTTTTTCGATCCATTGACCAGGCACACCCAGAACCCCATCTCCTGTCCGATAACATCCAGTTCCTCATCATAGTCCATCTCAATCCTCACAAGACTTGATTCGGTCGGGTGAATATCACCACCCACCACGGGCAAACCAAAATCCGCGTCCGGAGACGCCTCCGTGTCGTGCGTCAGTAAAAGAAACTCTGAAATCCCTGCCGGAATGCGGACAAGGGGTCTCTTGTCCTCTGGTATCAAGTCCAGCAATTCCGAAAAGACCTCTGACATGTCGTCCGGGTCTCGTACGGCTTTGATGGAGCCAAACTCGACGGGAAACGCTGAGCGCAACTGATCCAACGCCGACCGCAATTGGGTTTGAATCTCGGCGCGAGCGCTCCGTATGAATGCATCTTGCTGCCCTCTAGGCACGTCCTCGATCCCTGCATACTCTACCAACGCCCTCCAGTCCAGTTCATCCTCATTGTCGCTCATTCTTGGCCAAAATTCAGATAAAAAAAGCCCCAAAATGAAAAAGCCCCAATGTCCGTATCACGTGGTTTCGGACTGCTTAGTAGCCCCTTTTGTGTGAAAAGAAAGGTGTGAAGGAAGGGGGAAGGGCGGGACGGAAGACGGAATTTGGTTTGGGCATTTCTTCCATCTGGCCATTTGGGTGAAATTTGTAGAAACCATTTCCATTGGGAACTGTGAACGACGCAGAGACGATTTGCCAGCGCTGAACACTGTAATAACTGACGCTACGCACACACACACATTTGCGCCTTCATTACCACCAACAGCACGAGTACTTGTTTGACTATGCCGGCAACCTATTTGCGAATAACGATAACACCACATCGGCCGGGGTCTTTGCCGGGGTACGACGGTGACCGGCGAGTCGAGTGGTCCATTGCCGAAGACGCCGTCTCCATTGCAGAGGCACAGCGCAAGACGAGGGATGCCCTGAGGGTTTTGCGGGCGTTTTGGGAGGAAGGGGCTCCGGGTGGCTTGCGGTTTGCAGAGTTTGCCAAAACAGTATTGGCGGATGGTCCGAGCTCGCCAACGACACCTGTACCAACTACAAGAGGCAAGCTGGGTTCTAGCGAGGACGGGGATGATGACTCAGGAGAGGATCAAATCGACTTGGTGGATCCACTAGCGGAAAAGCTCGTTCGTCACCCCAATGTACTTCCCGCATTCCTCTCGGATCTCCGCGACTGGGATTCCTTTCGGTTATTGTTGCGCCGGCATGGAGGCGAGGTGCCTTTTGAAGGAAATGGCTCGCCGGTGCAGGCCGTAACGTCTCGTGCTAATGCTGCTGGTGGTGACTTGAACACTGCCCTCGTGCAGTCCAACGCGGCGACAGCCGATAATAGCAGCACGAGTGAACACTCGTCCTCGTCATCTCCACCTTTGACACAACCTCCCCCTGGCGCCACGTCGGTTCTCCTCTCAGCCCTTGCCACCCGCGAACGTCAATGGCAAGATGAGCGTGCTTCGCTCCATGCCGCTCTCTGGGCCGCTGGAGAGCAGGTTCGTACATTGGTAGCAACACTCACAGACGCTCTGGAAAAAGTGGCTGCCATTTCGGATGGCGCAACCGACTGCAACTCGGTCCCGTCTCGTACTTCCAAAACAGTGCGATGGGACGAACTCGTTCTCAAACGCGAGGTCATACGCGAAAGTGCCGCACAGTGGGGTCTTGGCCCGTCAGACGGTAACCATTTGGACTGGAGGGAAGCAGAGTGGCTCAAGGAACTCGCTAAGCAGGAGCAAGTAGTTCGTGCCCGTGGTGACTCGGGCCCAGGCTTAAATTTCTCTCTTGAAGATATCTTGGCAGTTGTGAAAGCTGGAAGGCGACTGACCAATCATGGCGCTACGGATGAAAAGGACGGTTACATGTATGTGACTGAACAACACAACGACGACGACCATGACGAGGATGACGATACTGAAGAGGATATCGAGGATGACATGGTGGATGCTCGGCAAGCTCCCTTACCACACGGCAACAGTGGACCAACCGCATCCGTCATTGATCTCAACGGTCATGCTCAACAAGAACGACAGCCGGACGATGAGGACGAAGACGACACAGAGTCCGAGGACGAAACCAATGCAGCCATGCTCACGGCTCGATTGGAACAACTCCGGAAATTGGCTGATCTGGCCGTTGCAAACGCGGCTGGATCTGCAGACTCGGAACCCGTTCAAGGGGCAGCACCTTCCGCCGAGCAAGTGCAAGACGCTGTCCATGTCCCAGCTGCCGCCCCGTTACCTCCCATCGAAGAAGCGGAAGGCGAGCCCAACGACCCATCAGCCTCCTCTGAAACTCCCAAAGCCGACACACCCATCCTCATTGCCTCTGGACGCCGCCCCCGCTCCCGTCCCTCTCTAGACACCCCACCCGTCCTCATCGCCTCGGGACGCCGCGACCGCCCAAGCTCCACGGACTCTACCACTACCACTCCGCCTAAAATGGAACCAACCCCCCCGTCCACCCCTCCCCCGAGCGTCGTTGACACCCCCGCCCAACTTGTAACAAAACAACGGGACGAACCCATCACGTTTACGGAGGCTTTGGCTCTAGATAAACTTTCTCCTGTAGAAAAGAAGCGGACTTCGAGCTTGGTGAAACGGGTCTGGAGAAAGATGAGCGGAGAGTTTAAAGTCAAATAGTCTTTTTGTAGATTTCCGCAGGGTGGTATTGATTTTTTTCCTTTATATAATGTTGATTAGCTTTTATTGTTTTCCTATGTGTTTTGAGTTTTATTATGCTTCTTTTTGGATTTAGCTTGTGAATTGTCTTTTTTTTTTCTGGAGTTTTAATAGTCTTGTTTTGTTATGTTTCCTTTTTGCATGTTTAAACATTCCACTTGGTATTTTATGCACAATGAGATATAATCCCGCTCCTCTCTGTAACTCCAATATTCCCTGCATTTGCCCAGCCCTATTCATTGATATTCACCCGCATCAGTAGATACATAGCCTAACCTAACCGTAACACCGGGAGTTCCACCGCCATGATGGCTGTTGGAACCATCAGCCTTGCCCTTGCTCTTTACTACGAAATGCAACGTAACCCCGACCTTTTGACCACCAAGGCCGCAGATGTCAGGCAGGCACTGGGGCTCAAGTTGCCAGGAGGCTTCAAAATGAAAGACGGTCCTACACAAGACGTTGTTGGTGAAGACGTTTCAACCAGGAGCCGTTTCCGTCTGTCTCAGTGCATCATATAAGAGTCTTGATGCTCTGAGACAGGGGTCATACATACAGTGATTATACAGTGGTAGACTTCATCTAGCTGAACAAACCATATTCCCATAGGGAACCCTACTTGATATGTGCTGGTACTGAACCACGTCAGGAACACACACACACACAAGAGTATGACAGCCACGTCCACCCAACTGCAATAGCAATAGGAATTGGTTGCTACCACAAAGATTTGCTATTAAAGGTACTATTATGCTACTGCATGAACGGTGCTTGATTGGTATGTACTGATGGCATTGTTGGGTAAAGTCAAGTTATTGGTGTTTGCCTGCAACTAGACTTGTTGCACTTGAGAGGTCGATAGCTCTGTTAGAAGCTATGCTGGAGAATGGCTCTGGGCACCTTGTGTGTCAAGAGAGATCACAGGGTGGCAACCTGACTTTGACCTCTAATTTTGGGCACATAAGACAACTAACTAAGAATAAGTTTTGCAAGCTTGTAGCGCGGATTCAGGGCTTTCTAGAACCGTTTTGGTCTTGTTGATAAGTTAACAACTCGCCTAGTTATGCAAGTTACCGTCCCATGACAATCTCGATGAAATTAATGAATTTCAACAGGCATCATATCTGTTCCATTCTGTCATCTGGCTGACATGCAGTTTTAGTCTCCAAGCCTTTGTTCACAAAAATCCTCCGGCTTGCGAGTCTCACTGATGTTAACTCTCTTGCGAAGACTCTGGCTTCAATCCCATCAAGAGTTCCGGATCAACGTCCAAGCTTAAATTAGCTTTTCCGAACCGGTTGTCGCCGGTTTCTTCCCTGGTGTAGTTAGCTAGTGTCAGTTTCTTCTATGTAAGCAGTGTATATGTCATCTCGTAAGCTCTTCCTGTGTCCCATGCTCATACCTAAACTTAACCCTAAGGTATAATGTTTGGTTGCGTGGTATATAGATATTCATAGTATGGTAGCATCTATAAAGAGACAATGGTGCGCGTGGTGCTGCTGGCTGTCCATTGTTCCTGGTGTCTAAACAATGGAATTTCCTTATCTTCAATCATGACCCCAGAAAAACATGCCCCACACTTTGACGCAAATTAGACTGCGGTTAATGCACATAACGTTCATAAAAGCTTCATATTTCGTCCCGCCAGTTCTGTCAAACCTGCCTGAGAAATCGGTTATGTCATAACTTATTCATACCTATCAAAAGTAACTTGAAAGATCAGCCTGAAATTTAGCAGTCCTATCCTACTCTTCCTTATTCCATACGTTTACCAAAATACCAGCGAATTGATTCCCTCGGTTGCCGGGTTTGTTGCCACCACCTCTTCTGACCTTCTAGTTCAACCAAGAACTTATCTTGTAAACATTAGTAACGAATCCACCACGCAGAATGATCACGCTTCGAGAACAACGTCAAGTCGGGATCTTATTCACGGGGTTCGCTCTCGGAATCACCTCCTCAGCCCTCATAAACTGGTCACGAAAACACCCAAAAAACAGGAACGTCATACTTCAGCTCTATTCCATCCTCCTCTCCGCCGTCGCCAACATTCTCATGTTTATCATTGCCCACGAGATCCTTAACGATCGGTACGGTAAACCAGCAACAATTGCATCCTTCCTGGCCAACAATTGTAGCGACTTTCAGCAGTACTTTTTGACTTACTTTTCCGTGATCCGATTCGAATCACTCATTTACCCACGCAACCGGCGGGCAACGTGGGGGATTAGATCGTGGGCATTCCTCATAGTTGCGCTTTACTTTATCGACCACCTGATGACGTACATTGCAATGGCGAAATGCAACATGGAAAACGTTGCGACTTTTATCCAAAGTTACTACTTCAACAGTATCGGTAAATCCTCCGCGATGGCCGGATTGTTCCTCTACCTCGTCATGGTCCTCGTGGTGGACATCTGGCTCATCGTCAAGATTCGAGACTCGCAAAAAACGTTGACAAAGGGTGTCAACCTCCAAGCAAGCCATACTCAAATCGCTATTATAATCATGTGTGTTGTGGTGAAGCTCGCCGAATCCGCTTTCAAGCTGGTGAGCGTACTCACCACCTATGGCGCGCTGGACTCGTACATCCGGGGCATCACCTGCGCGATCGAGATTTGGTCCATTACCGAGCTTGGCGTTACGGTGGAGGAGATTATGAAAGTTAAGCGTCCCGGACAGTCGAGCGATCCTCCTAGTCAAGAAACGCGGGAAGGAGGTAAAAACTTGTACCTTTTACCAAGGGTGTTTGGAAAGAGCGCGGAGAGTAAATTTTCTTTTAAATACTCAAATGGTTTCTTGTTTTTACAACAGCTTTAGCGGATGACCCGACCAATATCCGCAGGAACACACACAAGTCCCCGGCTTGAGGTCCCCGATGCTCAAGTAGATATTATTGAGCTGGAAGAATTAGAATTCCCTTTTGGAGATGAGATGCGCTTACAATTATGTTTGCAGCGCATCATGCATTAATCAGATTGATGTTCAGTGTTAATTTTGTCAAGTACTTGCATTGTCGAGTGGTGATAGAAAAGCAGGCAGGGCCTTGTGGGAACCAATGGCATTAAAGAGGGGTTTACTTTTGTTGGACCCATTCCAAAGTATGATTTCAATTATTTACTCTCAGAAATGACACGAATGTCCGCCGGAGGCCCGTGAGGGGTGTGTGGAGGCCCACCAAACGTCTCATGGAACTTTTTGGCAGCTCCAGATGCGCTCAATCACCCTGCAAGCAAACAACATCTGTCATCTCCCGCGGGTGCCCAAACGGTGGGTTGGGGTACGGATGCCCATGTAATCCCCATGTGTGGGTGGGTACCCATGACGCGCCCGCGTGGGTGCCTGCTTTCATCGGAAATGACAAAGGACGGAAACTTGAATAACTCTGCGAGTTATTAAGTTATCGACAAGATCAAAACGGTTCTAGAAAGCCCTGAATCGTGGCTACAAGAATGTTAAAACGGTTTCTTAGTTAATTGTCTTACACGCTCAAAAGTAGAGGTTGAAAGTCAGGAAGTCATCATGTGATCTGTCCTATACTTAGCACCCGCATTTTTCTACAATACAACTATTTCACTATTCTGTTGACACTTAGAGATGTTCCGCAGTGACAGCATAGCTTCTAACAGAGCTATCCACCTCTCAGGTGCACCAAGTCTAGTTGCAGGAGCAAGCCCTAAAACTCAACCTTACCCAACACTTCTCATGCTCTTGGTAGGACTTTCCCTACCCCCTAGTGCCAGCTCCCTCAACCTTCAGGTCTCATAGGCATCTCGGACCCACTCCCAAATCATCGGTTCTTAACCATGCATGCTGCCCAGTGTCCACACCTAGGTCCTTCTGAGCATCCTTCACCAAGTGATAGTGCCGCCACACCTCTGTGGTCCGGTGCTTGGCATACTTCTGTTCTGCCCATAGAGCATAATTCTCTCAGTAGGCCACTTTCTCACTCTGCAATCATCATGCACTTTGGCTGAACCTTCTTTTCTGCAGGAACTTTACCTCCTCACAAAGGTCTGACTCCTTGTTGTTGTGATTTCCAGCAACTGTTGTGCTTCCTACCCTCACAACTGGGTTGTCTGCAGTGGTTGAATACACATGAAAAACGGTGACTACGTGAATGACCAGAACTGAGCAACTGTTATTGTTGATCATTAAAACGCTTGCCTTCTCTATTGTATACTCAGCTAACCCTAACCCTAAAAAAAATCCTAATCCACACCTGTGACCGAAGCGACACACGTGTGAGAATACTGTGATTGCTCCAATCACAACACTCGTTTGCCACTGTGGTCACCACAACCCTTGCCACTGGTACCCTTCTTTGCAAGTTGCTTGCCATTTGTCTAACAACCACTGCATAACATTGGAGCATACACACTCAACAGATGAATACCATAAGGATAATCAGCGTGTTAGGGGTCTTTGATGCGCCTGGATTGGTACGCTCCGTAGGGGCATACTTATAGAACACGCAGGCACAGACCGACATCGGAGTGTACCATAGGTCTAAGTAGAGCTTTCTTGAGTGTGTTGTACGACAACAGGGGGAATTGCTTTAAACTGAAAGAGCTTTTCTTAAACGCAGCACCCATTCACTACGCGGGTGGCCGGCGGCCTCATAGCCCTCAAATTGCTCGATGTAGACTTTTTTGTCCATGGGACTATTCAGGAAAGCGGTTTCAGCATCCATAGTGTGAATGTCCATCCGTTTTTGAACAGAATATGCGAGGAATAAACGCAGCGCGGGAAATGCGAGAATCGGTGCGTAGGTATCCAAGTAATCGAGACCGAATTGTTGAATGAAGCCTTGGGCTACAGCTCTGGACTTGAAGTTGCTGAATGAGCCATCTGGATTGACCTTTCGGACAGAATACCTAATGGCTGCCGACTACGCGCTTGTTCGGCGGACGTCGAACTCGTTCCCAAGTCTCACTATCGACTAGTGATTTGTGCTCTTTGGCGGCTGCCTCCATGTACTGCTTCGCATTCTCAGATGCCATGGCTTGTTTCCATGATAGAGCGTTGGGATCGACGGTTTGCGCGATCGCGTGGCGTATGCAAAAGTCGAGTAGGCATGAGTGCGGTTTTCCCAGAATTCAAGAGCGCTAGTGTCTTGAAGGATTTCTGCCAGCTCCCAGGTGGGAGTTGTATATCCAACTTGAGCAAGTATTGTTTCCCGTGCGCCCGGTGGTTGCATTCATGTAGAATTTTCTTGATAGGATATTCGTCATCGTCTTCTCCATGCGCCGGGTCGAGAAGATCGAGTGTGGCGGGATCTTGTTGATGGGCCAATTCCGGGCCCTTGTCCTCTTGAAGAACCACATCGCGGGAGATCGCCACCTCATCATGGCCGGGGTCCCACGAAAGATAAGGCTTGGTGCCCGTAGGGTGTCCATAGCCGAGTAGGTAACAATTCCGTGCTCTGTTCCCCATTTTATCTCTTCTTTTCAAAAGGATGACCATATAAGCCACGCATCCGATACGCAGCAGGTGGGCAACGTCAGGACGCTTGCCAGTTAGTACCTCGTGGGGCGTCTTGCCGGTTAGGCGGGTCCAACTGAGAGAGTGGAGATATACTGCCATTTGTAGCAGCACAGGCCAAAATCTTGTGGAAGCTTGGTTTCAGCGAAGATTGCTCGTACACGATCGAGTGCTGTACGATGCCAGCGTTCGGTGCTGCCGTTTTGCTGACTAGAATAGGCTGCATATGTCTGGTGCTGGATTCCATGTTCAACCAGATATTTCTTAACAGCGCCGAGGTATTCAGTGCCCCGGTCGGTATGCAAAATCTTGATGGATCGACTGGTAAGCTTTTCTATCCATGCTTTATATTCAATAAACTTCGCCAGGATGGTTTTCAAGTCCTTGGTTGCAATGGGATAGACTGCTGCCACTCTGGATTTGTGTTCGATGAACTCCAGAGAATAACGCGACCCGTCGTAGCCGGGAATCTGAAATGGGCCTTGCAAATCGGAATGTACGAGGTCACAAAGTTCCCTTGGTTCGTCATTACCAGAAAGGAAAGGAAGTCTGGCTGCTTTGGCCAACCAGCAGGGTTCGCAATCTTTGATTGTATTAAAATCACCCACTACGGACCAACCGTCCGTAGCGTCTGCCATCTTTGGCAATACATGTTTACCGCAGTGTCCTAGTCTAGCATGGGCAATTTCGGTAGAGACTTCTACAGTGCAGGCTTCCGCGTCCAACCCAAGGCTTTGCCGCGGCGTACACCTTTAGCGATGTCTTGGCCGTCGTGCGTGAAAACTACTTCACCGGTATGCTTGAAAAGAACATCGACGCCGTGAGCATTACATTTTGAAACGGAGAGCAGGTCGTGTCACAAACTGGGTACATGCACAACGTCGCGCAGCTCGAGCGGATTGGAAAAGTCTTTCATTCCGACGCGGATAGTACCGCAAACCATAGAACTGATCGAGCGTTTGCCTGCAAGGGTGACCTTTCTTATATCTTCATTAACACACTCGCAAAACGGATATTTCCTTGCAATTATGTTCACCAGACTGATTCAACTTTTTGTATCATTCAAGGCGGGTGTCCTTAAACAATAGTTCAATCACCGTATTCTAACATCCAAGGCAAATTGTGTTTACTTACTTTTTAGCCGCCATCCAATCTTTCAACAACACTTTACCACACGCGCACATCTCCGCATTCCGTTTATTAGCCGGTAATGCCCAATACCCCCGTTCCGCACTCCGCAGCTCCTCCATTGCCTCACGTTCAACCTTTTTCTTTGTCTTTTCCCACACTTTAACGAATCCAGGGGACTTTTGTCCTGCGTTACGTGCTGCATCCAGGTTTTGGTCCAATAGTTGGTGGTAGTTGGTGTGGATGTGCACAATATGCATGTGACGCATGGTTTTGACGGCATCAGGGAGTGTGACATTGTTGATACCCTGAATGTAATCATTGCATGTCTTTGAATCGTCTCGGAGGTCAAGATGGTAGACTTTAAGTTCTTTTGCAAGCTTTTCCCGTCGGGCTTGGATGCGGGCTTTAGTATGCATTTCTCTAGCTTTTTCGAGATTGCGCATTTTCTTGTGCATTGCTGCGAGGCCTTTGGGACCGTGGTATTTGGCATATGCGTAGGCGGCAACGTCAGAGCGCAAGTAGAGATGCATTGGGCGTGTGCTTCTGTACCGTGGATTTTTACGCCGGACATAATAGAGTTTGGATAAATCCTTCTCGGTTAATACGTATTCCTTTTTGGCGTTTGTTTTAGGGATGGTTTCATCTGGATGGCATTTTGTACAATTTTGTTTGCCAGTGAACTCTGAAAGTAGTTTTGTCGTCCCGCAGGCCTTGCACTGGGTGTCCAAGACCTAAAACAAGCGGGGTAAGAACCATCTATCTCAAATTCCAATACAATTCAATTACCCTATTGTCTAGCTCAGCACTTAATAGGATTGCACGATCGAACCTCAGAATCTGCCTCTCTTGCCAGAACTGTCGCCGAGACAGTATTTGCCGCCACACTCGAGCTGTTTGAGACAGGCTTCTAGCATCAGTGGGATCAATCAATTCACATATCCTCTGCTTTAGCTCGAACGAGAGCCCTTGTAAGGTAGCTGTTTCTGACACCTGTACAACTGCTTGACCGTCGGACGGTGTAACTATCTCCATCGGACAAGTCTGATGGGATGAGATACTTTGGCATGGTTTGTCATCCTCCATAGCATCCTCCTCCTGTAGACTGCACATTGATGGTTTTCGTGTGTTAAGAGTGTCAGAGGTCGTTGTCGTGTGTTAAGAGTCTCAGAGAATCAACAAATGGTTCGTATGAAAACAAGACTATAATTGGGAAGCTTTGAACGGGTCCTCCGTTACGTCATGCACAAAAGCCTCACGGCTTGACTCATATGTGTTCTGCTCATATCAACCATTGTATGTGGTGCATTGTCTACACATGGCCTGGTGGAAGCACCTTCAAGTGTCGCTTAAATTTACTGTCCTGGCAATAGATGGACCGTTTGCGCGACTTGGGCTGCGAACTGAGGGTATGGAAATGAACCCAGTTCCAGACCGCAAAGAAACGCGGCAGACCGCTGCTACGAGCAAAGACCGCATAACGAGGAACAAGAAACAACCAAATCTAGTCAAGCGAGCGAGATGTATGCATCCTGCTTGGGGCATCTCTCAAGGGAAGCGCGAGCCAGAGGCTCGTCGGAGGATGTCACGTGCATGCTTACGAGGCGCGTACACGTTACTGCGGAGTCTGGTTCAGCAAGATCTGTACGTAGTTCTAGCAGCTTTTACGCACATCGCCGGGGTCCCATCATGTTGGAGGGTTCGGTCCTTCCTCCCAAGGAGGGAGAGGATGCTGCAAACTCAACAACAGCTGGACATGTATCCATGTCACGATCCCCTTCACAATCGTCGCGACAACAACTCACGTCGTACCTCTCATCCGACCGCTCCGCATCTCCACCCATGCGACACGCCAGCTCTGCTGCATTCCGAAAAAAGAGTTCTCCCTATGGTTACAAAACTGTTGAAGAGAGGAGGGCGGAAGAACGAGCCCATGCACTGGCGGCTAGATTGCATACTGTCGCCGGCAAGGGTGAAATACCACGCTTTGACGTCAGAAGAGTCATGGCGTTGCCAAAAAGACCGGGAAGCGGGGAACGTCTGATGCCACTGGACAATCATTCAATCCATGGATCTGCCGAGGCCGTGTCACCAGCTGCTGTAAGTATCTGCCAAAAAAGTGTGGTTCAGGACCAAATCATTCAATGAGATCTTGTATTTCTACAGTCCCGCCCACGGGAAAGATCCGAAAGATCCGTACTAAGAGCCAAAAAGCCACTCGTCATACCCGCTAGCTCCGCGCGATCCCAATCCGGCAAACGGGCGTTACAGATGGCCTCTGAGCTCAAAGGTGTGAACGATATCCACATGCCTCACAAAGCGACTGAAGAGCCACTCAGTAGGCCGCCATTAGCATTTCGCGCACTCACACCTCCAGTTATTCCTCCCATCGGTACCAGTTCAAGAGACCAGCCCGATGTCAAACGGATTCGCATATCCGAACCCGGCAGGCGAGAACAAGTTGAAATGGACAGAGTGGAATACCCAGCGTCGAAACCCGTTCTACAGCAGATAGACGAGGGTGTGGTGACAAAGCGAGCGACAAAGGACCTATTTGCCTTTATCCGTCATTTAGAATCGTGTCCTACCTCGAAAGAGTTTGTGTATTTGAACGCTGTAAAACTGTCGGTAAAGCGGGGACAGCCGACTTTCAACCCCTATAATCTTGAGATTGTAGACTACGCCGATGTGGATAAAGACGGAGGATACTATACTATCAGTGCAGCGGTAAGCCTTGTTATCATACATCTCCGCCTCATTTTCGTTGCACGTCTGACAATGGTTGGAACAATATCAGGGAGTAACGCACTTTGATCATCAAGGCCACGGTGATTTTACACCTCTAAATCAGTGGCTCCGAGAATATAAGCTGTTTCATAATTTATTGCGCATCCCCTTTTTTGCAAGATATCGCTTGTGGAAGTGCTTCAGCCTCTGGCGCAGAACAGTGCTTCATACGAAAATCACGCAAAACCGTCGACAACTGGCCAAGAACCTGTTCCTAGTTCACCCGATTCTTCGATCAACCCTTTTGGAAATTCGCGTCAGATGCGTTGATGTGCTCACCAACAAGCGATTAGTTAAGTTACAAGAGCAGCACAGCTACGAGCTAGCGGACTTTGTGAAGGAGCAGAAGGCTTGGGTTGAGGAAAGTGCGGGCTCTTTAAAAGAATGGGAGACTACCGTACGCCGACTGGTAGAGCAGGCTGGAGTGGCGTGTTTGCGGGAAAAGGGCTTTGAAGTGGAATGGGCAGAAAATCACCAGGGAGAATCTGGAGATAAACCTGATGAGTTGGCGCCTTTATCGAGTGGCAGTCGGCCCACAAGTGCTCTAAAGAAAGCCGTGGAGGAAATTGAACCTCGAAAATTGACTTACACGGAGCAAGCTGCTCGACGCACGGAATGTCGTCGTCTTCAACGTTTTGTCAAGCTCGCCGATTACATGATCGTCACAACCCTTCATATCTTGACCATTGAAAGTGTACGTGATCTTTTACGGTTCGTCCTCCGTGGATGCATGGATGAAGATGTGTTCGTAGACTCTTCCGGCAGCGGATCCATTGTGATCTCTGACCCTGGAATGCTTGGCGAAGGGCGCTTGTCAGAATTACTGCAGAATGAAGACAATGGTCGTGCTCGACCTGGCTTGGAACGAACTGGCTCTGTCAGCGGTGCAGATGCGTTTGGTATGGCTCCCAATGGTGGTGTCCAGGTTGGCGGTGTTGTTGTAGGCGAGGAGGTCGGAACAACGGAACTTGCCGATGCTGGGTTCGACGGCTTCTTTGGCATTTTGAGTCGGATTATTAAGGCTGCAATGCCAAAGTTGGAGTTGATTGAAGTTATTGAAGAACAAGGGCTCATGGCTGGAGGCACGAACATGATGGACGTAGACGATCGACTGGTTCCTGCCGATGGAGCTGGAAAAAAAGTCGGAGATACGAAAGCGGCAAGCAATATCTCCTCCAATCATGGAAAGGAAAAGGAGAA
This sequence comes from Spizellomyces punctatus DAOM BR117, assembly GCF_000182565.1. Taxonomy (NCBI): domain Eukaryota; kingdom Fungi; phylum Chytridiomycota; class Chytridiomycetes; order Spizellomycetales; family Spizellomycetaceae; genus Spizellomyces; species Spizellomyces punctatus. The sequence goes on from NW_015971553.1 coordinate 515,317, forward strand.
GGCCGCCTTCGTTCCGCTCTTCCGTACTGAGCTTCTCTTACAGCTTGCTGCCGCTGTGCGGAATCTCTACTTTGCACCCTCCCTCCCAGACTATCTTGCAGCAATTGACATCCTCTTCAAACTATATCTCAATACTGTCGAGAAAGTCTCTCTTCTCACAAATACGATATCTTATCTGGACCCTGCCAGCGTTTCTGGCGGAGCTTACTCGTCTGTTCGAGGCTTGGAAGAGGCAGAGTACGGCGAAGGTCCTCAAATTACCGCAATCATAACAGAGGGTGCGTACTTTAGGGAAGTATGTGGCCGTATTCGCGGTGTGCTTGTGGGTATCTTCTCTAATGCGGCAAAGTGGATGAAGACTTGGGAGGAGGTTCGTGGAATGTGGGTTGAGAACGAAGAGTTTGAGGGGTTAAGGGCCTTGGAGGCAGCTGCGGGTCATGTAGCCGTTGTGCTGGCTACTGCCGGGAATCAACCTGTTGAGGGAGGGGTTGCGGCCGTGTTAATGGCCTCCTTAGCGAATACTGTCGAGCCGTCGAACGGAGACCAAGAGGAGAGCGAGGGCACGCAGACAGAAAAGCAATCGAGTATCCTCGAACTAGGATCTACAATTATTACTCGCCCGGACGGTACAACCTTCTCTCCAGTCGTTGACTTTTTCGAGCATCACCTCGCCAAATTCTCCTCTCAGCGTCAAACGATGGCGGCAATTCCAACCACCTCCGTGATCAACAACCTGCTTATTGACACTACGAAACTCAAAAGCATTCTTGTCCCGAGTCCAGAAAGATGTTTTGCGGAAGTTGCCAAGATCTTACCTGGTCTTGCGAGGGATAAGAATGAGTTGCTGTTGAATGAAGTTCAGACATGGGTTAGAATTCTCAATACCCAGCCTGGAAACGTTGAAGGCTTTGTCGAATACTTGGAGTGGCTTGAGAAAGGTACTATAAGAGATTGCTCACATCAATCTAAATAATGACACTCATCACTTGGACATTTCCGCTATAGTTAAGGACTCGATGCCCCTTGTGGAGCAACTTTACGATGAGGTCACACGCCTCTACAACTTGATGGATCAGTACAAGATTGCAATTCAGCCGACAGACCTGGCATTGTACCAAACCTTGGGACCAACCCTTCGCCAATTGAAAGAAGCCGTCGATATGGCGTCGGACACGAAAGAAGAGAACATCAACAAATTCTCGGCGGAACTTGATAAATCAATGGGAGACCTCATGACGGAAGTTTCAGAGATTCGCAATCGCGCACAAGACCCAATGGTGCTCAATCCGGGTGCCAAGAGTGACATGGTTATCAAATTCCTGGAGGACTTACGAGGACAGTTGGAGAAGGTTGATGCTACAAAAGGACGGTATGAAACATGGGGTGAGCTTTTCAAAGATGGCGGAAGTGTGGCAGCTATGAAGAAGGGTGCTGCGGCGGCCGCGGAGCCGGGAAAGGCTGCGATCCCTGGTGTACCAACTAAAATGGGGGAGTTGGAGGAGACGAAGAATGAGGTGGAGCTGAAAAGAACGCTCTGGATGAGTTTGAAAGACTGGGAAGTCATTACTCGGTAGGTGTTCGAGTTTACCCAAGTAGTGCTCCATAAGACGATAAATGTAACATTGCAATGTCCCTTCTTCGTGCACTAGGTCCTGGAAAGAAGGGTCATTTGATATGCTGAACACGGAGGACATCAACAACCAAATCCAAGCTTACATCAAAACCGTCTATAACCTGGACAAGGGTCTCCCGCCAAACGAAGTCGTTCCTCGACTCAAAGCCATGGTTGATGAGTACCGAAGCATGTATCCGACGATTGTTGACCTCCGCAATCCCGCCCTCAAGCCGCGACATTGGGAAAGATTCACAGACGCCCTCGGAAAGCACTGGTGAAAGACGAAACGTTCACCTTGGAGAGGCTGATGGACCTCCGCGTTTTTGATTTCAAAGACGAAATCAGTAACGTCTCGAGTCAAGCTGGTTCTGAAGCAGCCTTGGAAGAGATGTTGGGTAAAGTTATCAAAAACTGGAACGAGGCCGAATTTATTGTTGCTTCCTATCGAGACGCCAAGGATGTATTTATTCTGGGCACCGTCGACGATATACAAACATTGCTAGAGGACAGTCAGGTCACCATTGCGACAATCAAAGGATCACGGTTTATTGGGCCCATTCGCACAGAAGTGGATAGATGGGACAAGCAGCTGACTTTGTTTGCTGAAACACTGGATGCATGGTTGACGTGTCAACGGAACTGGCTTTATCTTGAGAGCATCTTTTCTGCTCCAGACATCCAACGCCAACTTCCCGATGAAGCCCGAATGTTTGCTCAAGTCGACCGTAGCTGGAAGGACACGATGAGAAAAGTCTATCGAAATCCCAATGCCATGAAATCTGGCACGACACCCGGTCTATTGGAAACAATGGGGCAAAATAATGTCCTTTTAGATCAGATTCAGAAATGTCTCGAAGACTATCTGGAGAGCAAGCGGCTACTGTTCCCCCGATTTTACTTCCTATCAAACGAAGAGCTCCTCGAAATCTTGTCCCAAACACGAAACCCGCAGGCAGTTCAACCACATCTCAGCAAGTGTTTCGATGCCATTAAATCTCTTGAATTCTCTTCATCGGATCCAAAGAGCATTGACATTGCCGCGATGGTCAGTCCCGAGGGTGAGCGCGTGCCATTCCTGAAAACAATCAAAGCCCGTGGTAACGTGGAGGCGTGGCTGGGAAGCGTGGAGGAAGGCATGGTAGCCGTTCTCCGGCGGTTGATTAAACAGGCATTGGCAGAGTTTGAGGATGCCAAGCGCGGGGATTGGGTTAGAGAACATGTTGGGCAGGTAGTTTTAACGGGAAATCAGGTCTTGTGGTGTAGAGATGTCGGCGAATGTTTGAAGACAGCAGATCCAGTCAAGAGTCTGGTGGCTTTCAAAGAAAAATGTGTCCGGGTAAGTAGGACACGCTACGAAATCTATTCGCAATCATTCGGTTGGCATGTATAGCACTACGGTATCTAAAACCTTCCTAACCTTATAGAATCTTGCCGGCGTGGCCGCCCTCGTCCGTGGAGATCTTACCCGCATCCAACGGGGCATTCTTGGTGCACTCATCACGATGGATGTGCATAATCGCGACATTGTCCAAAACCTCATTGACGC
>NW_015971553.1:518852-566506 GCF_000182565.1 Spizellomyces punctatus DAOM BR117
GATTGGCTCAGTCCGGTGCTTGGTGTTGTTTTGATGAGTTCAACCGTATCGATATCGAGGTGCTCTCCGTTATTGCTCAGCAGCTTTTGACAATAAAGAATGCAAAGGATATGAAAGCGACCAGGTTTATGTTCGAGGGAAGGGAGATCAGATTAATCGACACTTGTACAGCATTTATCACTATGAATCCTGGGTATGCCGGACGTCAAGAGTTACCGGACAACTTGAAGGCGCTTTTCAGACCTATTGCAATGATGATTCCTGGTATATTTATCATGTCTGGTTATAAGGTGAAGCATCAAGTGCTAATCTGCGGCTCCCTCCTGACAGATTACGGCCTTATTGCCGAAATCTTGCTCTTCTCGGAAGGATTTGAAAATGCGCGAGTTCTTGCCGGAAAAGTTGTAAACCTCTACAAACTCTGCTCTGAACAACTCTCCCAGCAGGATCATTACGATTTCGGCATGCGAGCCGTCAAATCCGTGCTCATCATGGCGGGCGCCCTCAAGCGTACCAACCCAGAACTCAGCGAAGAAATGGTTCTCATCCGTGCACTGCGGGATTCAAATCTTCCCAAATTCTTGGCTGAGGATATTGGCTTGTTCCGTGGTATCCTTTCTGATCTCTTCCCAGGTGTCTCCATCGTGGAGCAGGATTACGGTGCTCTAGTCGCAACGATCAAGGAAGTGATGATTGAAAAGAAGTTGGAGGTTGTGGACAACTTTGTGACGAGAATCTGCCAGTTGTTTGAAACGAATAAGATTCGGCATGGTGTTATGCTTGTTGGACCCACTGGAGGTGGAAAGACGACATGTTATCAGGTCTTGCAGGAAGCTTGTACTAGATTGCAGGAGAGAGGAGATGTACAGTTCCAGGCTATCAAGACTTGGGTTCTTAATCCAAAGGTATGATCATGTCGTAGTTCCAAGTCCATATGTCATATTTTCATACCATATAACAGTGCATCACAATGAACGAACTCTACGGAGAATTCAATCTGGCCACCATGGAATGGAAAGACGGTCTGATCGGTTCCATTTTCCGTCAACAAGTTCAGGACAACAGTGCTGATGAAAAGTGGACCGTTTGCGACGGACCCGTAGACGCACTTTGGATTGAGAACATGAACACTGTCCTAGACGACAATAAGCTCCTCACGTTGATCAACGGAGAACGAATCAAGATGAATAATACTATGCATATGTTGTTTGAAGTGGCGGATTTGGCTGTTGCGTCTCCTGCCACGGTCAGTCGATGCGGCATGGTATACATGGATCCTACCAACCTGGGCTGGCGGGCTTTTGTTCAAAAGTGGCTGCGTGAGCTACCGGAACATGTTGGAACAGAGCTCAAGGATATGTTGTGGAGTTACTGTGACACGTACATTGACAGGGGACTCCGCTTTGTACGAAAACAGTGTACGGAGTACGTCAAATCTGTCGACCTGAATCTGGTGCAGTCTCTGTGCAAGCTTCTACAAACCTTCATCAACAAAAAGGAGGTCGATTTTTCGCAGGCCATTGGAGATTTGAAGTGCTTATTCGGCCATTTGTTTGTATTCTGCTATGTATGGGCCTTGGGTGGAAACCTGGCAGATGGATTCCAGGACAACTTTGATACGTTTGTCCGAGACCATTTCGACGCAATCCCAATTCCGGATGTACAGTTACCGTCTTCCAACAACATCTTTTGTTACTATGTCGACCTCAAGACCAAATCATTTGCCCTTTGGGATGACCTGGTGCCAGCCTTCAAGTACGCACCCGAGATCCCTTATTTCCAAATGATGGTCCCAACGACGGATACAGTCAAGTACGAGTACTTTCTCGAAGCCCTCTTGTCGAATGGATACCCGACTTTGTTCACGGGTAACACCGGTGTTGGTAAATCCATTATTGTCCAAAATTTATTGAACAGGTGCTCGAAACGATTCGGATGGGTCCCTGTGACGCTCAACTTTTCTGCCCAAACCAACAGCGCCCAGACGCAGCAGATTATGGAAATTAAGTTGGAGAAGAAACGAAAGAATATTTTGGGTGCACCCACAGGAGCGAACAAGGTTGTCCTGTTTGTGGATGATTTGAACATGCCCAAGCTCGACACCTACGGGTCGCAGCCTCCTATCGAGCTCTTGCGGCAGTACATTGATTTCCACGGATTTTACGACCGAGAGAAACTCAGCTGGAAAATAATCCAAGATGTAGAACTAGTGGCTGCTTGTGCACCTCCTGGAGGCGGGCGCAACAACGTCACACCCCGTCTTCTCCGTCACTTCAATCTATTCAACATTCCCGCGCCTAGCGAAATGTCATTAGGAAAAATATTCCGATCTATTGTGGAAGGATTTCTCAAGTCCGGCTTCTCATCTGAAGTGCGAGGTGTGAGTGAAGCCATTGTGAACTCGTCCATAGAGATCTACCATCGAATGTGCACAGAGTTACTGCCTACACCCGCTAAATCGCATTACACGTTCAATCTCCGGGATCTATCGAGGGTCGTTCAGGGCGTGCTACAGGCCCGTCCGCAGGTTATTCAAGCCAAGATGGACATTGTGAAGCTGTTTTGTCACGAGTCCTCCCGGATCTTTCACGATAGGTTGATTGACGAGGCGGATAGATCCTACTTTAATCGCCTTCTCTCCGAACTGGTTGAAAAGAACTTTGGCGTGAGCATACCCAAAGAAACTTTTAGCCAGAAACCAATCATGTTTGGGGATTTTGGCAAGAGGGGTGTTCCCCCCGAAGAGCGACTCTACGTTGAGATGAGCGACATGAAGGCCATGAACACGCTGTTGGAAGAGTATCTAGAAGAATACAACGTGACAAACAACAAAGACGTTCGCTTGATCTTTTTCATGGACGCCAAGCAGCATATTACGAGGATATCCCGTATCATCCGGCAACCTCGCGGCAACGCTTTGCTGGTCGGTGTCGGTGGAACGGGAAAACAATCTCTGACCCGGTTGGCCTGTCACATATCCGATTACCAGTGCATTCAAATTGAATTGACGAGGACGTACGGACAAACAGAGTGGCGAGAAGATCTTAAGAAATTGTACCGATTAGCAGGTTTGGAAGGTAAAAACACTGTATTCCTTCTCTCAGACACCCAAATCAAGAGCGAAACCTTCTTGGAGGATGTGAACAACATTTTAAACTCGGGGGAAGTCCCGAACCTCTTTGAGTTTGACGAGCGTGAAAAGATTTTGGGTGAACTGCGGGCTGTAGCAAGAGATAAGGGCTTACCCGAAGACCGAGACAGTGTATATCAGTTCTTCATCAACAGGGTGAGGGATAACCTCCACATTGTATTTGCGACAAGTCCTGTCGGAGAAACCTTTCGGACACGTTGCAGGATGTTCCCTTCCCTTGTCAACTGCTGTACGATCGACTGGTTTGATGAGTGGCCCAGAGAGGCTCTCCTCTCAGTGTCGAAACGGTTTCTGGAGTTCGTGGATTTGGGCTCAGACCATATGAAAGAAAAGATTGCTGAAATGTGTGTCGAGATCCACGAGTCCGTTGGAGAGCTTGCGAAACGATTTTGGGCTGAACTCAGGAGACGGTATTACACCACCCCCACGTCCTACCTGGAACTCATCAACCTCTACATTGCCATGTTGCAAGAAAAGAGGAAGGAACTTGGGTCCTCACGGGATAGGTTACGAAACGGTCTAAATAAACTCCTCGAAACCAATGAGCTCGTCGCGAAAATGCAAGTCGAACTTGAACTCCTCGGCCCAGAGCTAAAACAACGGGCTGCGGATACGGAGGCGCTCATGGTGAAGATTGGAAAAGATCAAGAAACAGCCGACGGTGTCCGGAAAGTAGTATCGGAAGAGGAAACCATAGTCCGGGCCAAGGCGACCGAAACAGAAGCCATCGCCGCAGAAGCCCAGCGCGATTTGGACGAAGCGTTGCCAGCTCTCAATGCGGCGTACAAGGCATTGGACTCACTAGACAAAAAGGATATTGCTGAGCTCAAGGTTTTTACCAAACCTCCCGAGGTGGTCTTAATGGTCATGGAAGCTATTTGCACGCTCTTCAAAGTGAAACCCGATTGGGAAAGCTCCAAAAAGCTCTTATCGGACCCGCAATTCATGAAAAAGTTGCAGGAATATGACAAGGACAATATTCCCGAGTCGGTGTCCAAAAAGCTCAAAAAGTACATCGAAAACCCCAATTTCACTCCCGAGGCCGTCGAAAAGGTGTCCAAAGCGTGTAAAAGCATGTCTATGTGGGTGATTGCCATGGACCTATATTCCAGAGTGTTCAAGGAAGTAACGCCTAAGCGACGGCGGCTAGAAGAAGCGCAAGCAGCTTTGGATGCCACGCGGGCTAAATTGGCAGAAAAAGCGGCAGCTCTTCAAGAAGTCGAATCCCAGCTGGAGAAACTCAAAGCCAAATACGAAGAATCCATCGCGAGCAAAAAGGAACTTGCAGAAAAAATGGAGGAAACAACGCGTCGGTTGGCTCGTGCTGGAAAATTGACGACGGCTTTGGCCGATGAACAGATTCGGTGGGCCGAATCTGTTGAAAAACTCAATCAGCAAATAGATGATTTGGTCGGGAATATTTTTCTTAGTGCGGCGTGTGTTGCTTACTTTGGCGCCTTTACATCTACCTTCCGTACTGAGCTTGTCACAGGGTGGATCAAGCGATGTCAAGAGATTGGCATCCCCGTCTCAACAAACTTCAATCTATTGGAGAACCTCGCTGATCCAGCTGTCGTCCGCGACTGGAATATTCAAGGACTCCCAGCCGACCCTCTCTCGGTTGAAAATGGTATCCTCGTCACTCGGGGTCGACGATGGCCGCTCATGATTGATCCACAAGGACAAGCAAATCGATGGATACGCGCCATGGAAGGAAACGACCTCAAGGTGATCAAACTGTCCGAACCAAAGTTTCTCCGATCCCTTGAAAATGCCGTGAGAACGGGACAGCCTGTTCTCATGGAAGATGTTGGCGAGCAGCTTGATCCAGCCCTTGAGCCTCTCCTGTTGAAGCAGACCGTTCGACAGGGAGGGAGATTGCTGATGAAGTTGGGTGATTCATTTGTAGAATACGATCGAAATTTCAAACTGTACATTACAACAAAACTCTCGAACCCGCATTACCTCCCCGAAGTCTGTATCAAGGTCACTATCATTAACTTCACCGTGACAAAGATTGGACTTGAGGGACAACTCTTGGCAGATGTCGTCCGTCTCGAACGGCCGGAGCTGGAGGAACAGCGCAACAACCTTATCGTAAATATTGCTACAGACCGCAAAGCTCTTAAAGACATCGAAGAACGGATCCTGAAGCTCCTGTTCAACTCTGAGGGGAACATTCTCGATGATGAAGAACTCATCAACACTCTCAACCAATCCAAAGTCACGTCCGCGGCCATCAAAGAGCGAGTCGCACAAGCCGAAGTCACGGAGCGGGAGATCAACACTGCCCGAGAAAAGTACCGACCCGTTGCAATTAGGGGTTCGGTGCTCTACTTTGTTGTCGCAGACTTGGCCGGCATCGATCCCATGTACCAGTTCTCGCTGAAGTATTTCAAGAACCTATTTAGCGGTTGCATCCTCTCTTCGGAGAAATCCGAGGACCTCCCAACGCGAATCGGGATTCTATGCAAAAATGCAACATATAATACCTTTGCAAATGTCTCGCGCGGGCTATTTGAACAGCACAAGATGATTTACGCGTTCATGATTTGCGTCGAGATTTTGCGGGAAAAGGGAGCCATTGATGATTTTGAGTGGAATTTCTTGTTGCGGGGTGGTGGTGCGTTGATGGTTGCCGGGGATATTCCACCAAAGCCCAACGTCCGCTGGCTATCCAATACAATGTGGGAGAATCTATGCGATTTAGCGAGGTCGATACCCGATTTTGGGTACGCTATTGAGCATGTGCAAATGTATACGATGGACTGGGAGGCCATTGTTGAGTCGGATACACCATACAGTGTGTCTGTCCCTGGCGACGACACAGGGCAATTAACAGATTTCCAGCGACTGCTGCTCATCAAGGTATTGAGAGAAGAGAAACTCGTTTCGGCTTGCGTGGAATTTGTCAAGCGAAACCTGGGCTCCGAGTTTATTGATATTCCGCCCCTCGACCTCGCGGTTGCATTCAAGGATATCAACAACCGTACCCCATTCATCTTTATCCTGTCAACGGGGTCGGACCCTGTGTCCGCTTTGATGAAATTCGCCGCCTCAAAGGAGGTTAATATGCAGGACCGATTGCACATGATTTCATTGGGACAGGGGCAGGGACCTATTGCCGAGCAATTGCTGCGAAAGGCTATTACGAATGGGGATTGGGTGTTTTTGCAGAATTGTCATTTGGCAGCTTCGTGGATGGGACGGTTAGAGAGTATTGTCAAAGAGTTCTCCAGTACGGACGCAACGGATATTCATGAGAATTTCCGGATGTTTTTATCGTCGATGCCTTCGAAAGTGTTTCCGATTGCCGTACTCCAAGATGGTGTAAAAGTGACCAACGAACCACCAAAAGGTCTTCGGGCAAACCTCGCAAGAAGCTTTGCAGATGTGTCGAGAGATTTGTTTGATGATAGTCCACCGCAAGGAGTCAAGTTCCGGAAACTTTTGTTTGGAATCACATTCTTCAATGCTGTTATTCATGAACGCAAAAAGTTTGGGCCACTGGGATGGAACATTTTATACGACTGGTCAAATTCGGATTTAGAAGTTTCGATTGCCATCTTGAAAAACATGTTGTCGGAGCATCGAGGGATACCCTGGGAAGCTCTGTCATACCTGACTGGGGAGATCACTTTTGGAGGCAGAGTGACAGATGATTGGGATCGACGGACACTGAGATCGATTTTGAATCGATTTTATTGCCCTGCGATTTTGGACGATGGGTACAGGTTTTCGCCCTCGGGCGTCTACTATGCGCCGCCGGATGGAGATTTAGCATCATTTAGAGCGTATATTGAGCGATTGCCTTTTACGGAGGAGCCTTCTGTCTTTGGGATGCACGAAAACGCGGATATCAGTTTCCAAGTCCAAGAAACGCGCCGGTTGCTTCGTACAGTGTTGGAAGTCCAGCCGAGGGTGGTGTCATCTGTTGCCGGTGGAACATCTAGCGAAGACATTGTAACGGGGATAGCGATGGCAATCTTAGAAGATTGGCCAGAGATTCTGGTCATTGATCTTCCACCCGAGACGGAAAAAAGACCGAAATCCGCATCAGCGCGACCCCAATCGGCATTTACTGGCGAAGCCCCGAACCCCGTCCTACTCAACTTGTTCCAAAAAGATGAAACCGGCCGTATGCTAAATTCGCTGTCGACTGTCTTGGCACAGGAATCTGTGCGGTTTAATAAATTGAATGGGATCGTGAGGAGTTCGTTGGAGAATTTGGTAAAGGCTGTCAAAGGTCTTGTTGTCATGAGTTTGGAATTGGAGTTGGTCTATAAGAGTTTGCTCAATAATGAGGTTTGCATTCTTTTCATTTGTCTTTGTTTTTACTTGAACTAACGCATTCAATGCAGGTGCCAACTGCTTGGTCCGCCCACGCCTACCCCTCCCTTAAACCGCTCGCATCCTGGGTCAAGGATTTCCACGCCCGAATCACCTTCCTCCGAAACTGGATGACCCAAGGCGAACCCACTTCCTTTTGGCTACCAGGTTTCTTTTTCCCACAAGGATTTTTAACGGGCGTATTACAGAACCATGCGCGCAAGTACAATATTCCGATTGACGCTCTGAGCTTTTCGTACAAGGTTTCGGATTACGAAGGTGGGGATGGACGGGCTTTTGAGGAGGGAGAGGGTGTGCTCGTTCACGGATTGTTTGTGGAGGGGGCAAGATGGGATAGGGAAAAGAGACTATTGCAAGATTCGTTTCCCATGGAAATGTTTTCGGTATGTTGCATGTTTTTATCTATTTTGTTAGTCTCGCATTCGCTGACCTTCCCCATAGACCATGCCTCAAATCCGCTTCACTCCTACTACCGCCCCATCTCCAACCACCGGGTTCTATACCTGTCCCCTCTACAAAACATCCGCCCGAGCCGGCACACTCAGCACCACAGGCCATTCCACCAATTTTGTCGTGGCTCTCTCGATTCCGTCCGATCGACCGCAAGATTACTGGATTTCAAAGGGTGTTGCACTGTTGTGTCAGTTGAGTGAATAATGAGTAACCATCCTTTGTACTGTATATATGGAACAGATTTTTTTCAGATAAAATTCAAATATTTAAGCAAATGTTTAATTGATGTCCTTCATTGACGCATAACAAGATGCCGGAACGCAATGGAATACGTGTGGAAGAAAGCAGTAATACATTATCATAATTGGCCACAGACTGCACATTGTTGCCCATAATAGGCTACACACACTATTTACATCACACTCTTCCCTTCCTGCCACAACTTAAGACAACTTGTACTCAGACTGGTCACCACAAGCGCCTTTTCTTCCTCTGTCATATTCACCGTCGATGCACGGGGGGAGGTGACGGCTGCACCCATTATAAACCATCTCAACCAGCGTAAGATAGTAGGGAGAGTCTCCTTACTGTACACAATGTCAGGTCCTGAGCCATACACTACCCCCGCATCATCGATGCAATAAAAATTCCAAAGAGTGGCATTTGTCAGGATGACAAAGACAGGTCCCGACCGGCCGTATTTTTGCCTGTAGCGGAGTAGAGTGCCACCTGCGACCATACATCAGCTTCAAGTTTTGTACAAGAAAAAAGCGTCACTTGAGAATAATGAACCAACCTCCAGCAATGGCTTGAGGAATAGCAGAATTAGGCCATTCCTTTTTTGCTTCCACAGCAATTAAAAAAGAATCTTTTTTAACGTCATCCACGTCATCGCCACCCCCGTGGCCCAGCAGATAATCAACAATGCCAGTCGCCCCTTTGTTGGGGCCCCTCCACTCTAAATCAACCTCTAAAAAGACCCGCAATCTTCCTAGAGGCCGGCCCACCTTCATAGCATCCTCCTGAGGCCGTTCATCTACCATGATCCCATGGTAAAAGGTGTCAACAGCCTCCCCAAGGATAGCATCAACAATGGTTCGACATGCTGCCTCTGAATTAAGGCTCCAAACGCGGTCTAACCTATCAAGTTGCCGAGTAAGGTGCTCTGTCGGGTGCACCGAACCCACAAACGGTGGGACTTGCAAAGAAGGGATTCTGCGTTGAGCAGCGGCCTCCACATTGGCCACATCCAGATTCAGTCCCTCCGGACTCTGCAACTGATTCCATGTCATTTTCGTAAAAGGCGTCAGCTAGAGAAATGACACAATAAGTGGAGAGTTTGGAGGAGACACTGAGAATGGGTAGTAAGTAACCTTTGCATCCTGTCGCAGCAGTGCTAGCATCTTGCGCAGAGTCTCCCGAGAGGCCCCTGGCATACCAGCAACAATATCTTCAATATCGGTGTCCATTGTGAAAATAATGTGAAAAGGTGGCAAATACAAAAGACACAGCACTTAAGTACTTTACATGGGAGATCACATGACTTTCATGTGACCGGTGTTCAGGTGGGATCCTTTCACGATAGTGTTCGTTCCCCAACGTTTTTTTTTGTATGGCTTTCATGATCGTGCCTGCTGCACGCAGCATGGATTCTTTTCTTCTACATTTTAGGGACAGGTAATGTCAAAGGAAGGTGCAGACGCATGATCGATCCCCTGCTGTTCATTCTTGCCAGATACTGTCAAAAGTACTTAAAAGTCATCACATTTTGACTTCAAAGTGCATTCGTCCGTGAAGGAAATGGAAGAAAAAGTTTAAAATGGCAAGTAAGGGCAGTATTCACAGAAACTAGCCAGATATCGTTCGTGTCACTTTTATTGTTATCTGCCCCATTTATGCTTTTAAAGAACAAAAGACAAATTATGAACAAAGACTACTGCATCAGATGTTTATCAAGATGCTGATACTGCACCGGGCAGTGGATTCGGATTCTCTTCATTCACTGTGCTCTACTTCTTTGGCGGTAGTTTCTAAAAACGTGATTGCAGGAATTGAACAGACCAATATCAAATAGGCAAACGCAGAACAGAGCTCGCAAAGCGCGATATTAACTTATAGTGACACACTTCTATTCTTTAAACATTATGCAGAATTTGAATTTAAAAAACAAGCGATGAATTCATTTCCACTGGCGACGCAAAGACCTGGGGACGCCGCTTGCTAGGTCCCTGGTCATCATCCTCATCCTCGTCGTCCCTCTTCCTCTTTATGCTTTCCCTGGGGGGACCCATCTTGGGCCGCTTACTCCCTTCTCCGCGACCTTCATCAGCATCTTCCTGCTCTTCCTCTTCCCCATCCCTTTTTCGTTTAGTTTGATTCTTGAATGGAGAGAGGGGAGGAGAGTGGTACTCGCCAAAAAATAATTCGAAGTCCCCTAGATGGAGGGTATTAGAAATCATGCCATTTTGCCACAAATGTTCAAACACGTACCTGATTCCGCACCAATGGGATCGATACCGTGCAATGGTCGATTGTATCCTACGCCGTTCCACACATCACTCAAGGAGCTTTGACCAAACAGGCCTCCGAAATCTATCGCAAAGTCGTCGGGTATATCCCCACTGAAGCCAAGGTTGCTCTCAAAGACACCTCGCGCTTGCTCTCTGGCTTCCATCAAGACGGTCTGTTGGGGTTGAGTGACCGCGGCAGTACTATCTACGGCGTTCGCAGCTGGCACCGCGGGTGGCACGATAGGAGGTGTTTGGTGCTGAGTTGTTGGGGCGGCGGTAGATATGGGCAGGGGGGATGCAGACGCGGCAGTTGCAGGGATACGCGGCACGATCGTCGAAGACGTGCCCGGTTGAATTTGCGGATTGGGGACCTGCGGCACTGATGTCCTAGAGACGGGTATATTCCCTGTATGATGCTCGGCTTTCAGATGACCGGGATTGACAAGTTGAGGTGGCGGGCGGGTAGGTAACTGTAGCGGAGCGGTCGAGCCCTGGAGTTGTGCTTGGGTCGGGATCGGAGGCTTGCTAGAACTTGGCGGCCGCCGAACTTGCCGTGTCTTTTTGCCGCTCTGGCTTGAAATAGATGCACGGCGCTTTTGGGACCCAGTGCCCTGTCCAATAGACGAACCGCCCATTTCCATAGGGGGATGCATTGCCTGCGATACTTGAATGCTCGGAGACGCCGCAGGAAGCATCGCGGCAGGTACAGGAGGTGGGATAGCCGCAGTCATGGCAGAAAGCATAGCGGCAGGAAGGACAGGAGCAACGGAGCGCGGGAGCGTAGGAGGTAGGGTGGGAGGGAGGGAGTGAGGTAGAGTAGCTGCTATGACAGAGGGAACGTCTGGTGGCCGCTGTGACGCACTTGTCCTCTTCTGAGGGCTAGCCCGCATCTGAGGAGGTCTGGTGGCTTGAATGTGCTGTTGCTGCGACTGTGGTTGGTGCGGTGATGTTGAAAGCTGGCTATGTGACTGGCCAACATTAGCGTTCGAGATCTGCTGAGCCGACCGCTGCATGTCAATCGACTTTCGCAGAGTTTCTCCGCTTTGATACAAGCGCCGCAAGTTTTGCAACAAAAGCTCAGCATTTGCTGGCGTCAGGTAATATGTGTCCGTAACGAATCCGTCCAACTGTCTGGTCCACATTGCTTTCAGTTGCAGGGAGCGTTTTGCCTCCATGTTTTTACCATGGGTAGCAAACAGTCCAATCAAGGTATCTGCCTTTCGGTACATGTTGTCCTGAGCTTCCAATTTGGAACGCACGAAAGCCTTCTCTTGTTCTGTTAAGGCGATTGGTTCCATGCGGCAACTTTCTGCGGCAATCTGCGGAGTTCCAGCCATGGTCGCCGACGGTGCACTGGCTCCTTGTCTAGCGGAAGTCGGTGGAGATGCCGCAGAGGACACGGCCGCCATGCTGATGTTTGGCAAAGCGCTGGAGATGGCACTCGAACCGGCCATACCTGCGGCCAAGTGGACTTGATTGCCTGGAAACGGATGGGTTGCGGCATTGGACAACTGGGGTTGCAGCGATGCTCCAGAAGAAGCAGCTCCTCTTTGCAGCTGGGCGGATGCAGAATTGCTCAATGCTTGCGCCCTCTGCGCGGCCACCATTTGCGCCTGCGCTTGAGCCTCAGAGGCTTGTCGCATCTGTTGTTGATGCAGCTGCACCCGTTGTTGGTGCTGTTGCTGTTGCTGTTGCTGTTGCTGTTGTTGCTGTTGATGCTGCTGCTGCTGCTGCTGCTGTTGTTGTTGGTGTTGTTGTTGGTGTTGTTGTTGGTGTTGTTGTTGGTGTTGTTGGTGTTTTAGCTGAAGGCGCTGCGGCTGCTGTTGCATCTGCACTTGCTGCTGCCTTTGTTGCTGCTGTTGATGCGCCGCTGGGGTCTGAACTGCACTAGGCGTAGGAACTGGAGGGCGCTGGACATTGCCTTCAGGTTGGATCACGGGCCGCATTGCGGCCCGTGACCTTTCCTGTTCGGCCTTCTTTTGCAGCAGTCGTTCGGTGAATTCAGGAGGAATGTTGCGCTGACGGCAGAGTTCCCTTAGCTGTGCCAAAGTGCTGGTGTTGACGAGGTGCATCAGTTTCGGATCACCAAACGGTTGGCTCAACTGCTGCTGACCCGCCGCACTCGTGTTAGGGAGGGCGGTGGTTGATGGCGGAACAAGTGGTGTAGACATCATTGACGTAGAAGACGCTGGCTGGGACGGGGTATTAATGCCGACTGACTTGACATTGTGGTTACTCAGAATCTCGTTGATTTTTTGATTCATGGCATTCACATATTCGTCCTATTCAAGGGGGGGGGGGGGGTGGAAATCCATCAGCTTACGCAATCTCGTATCATTTGGATGAGAGCATACATTACCTTGGTAAAAGCTCTGCGAAATACTCTTGTTTCATAATCGCTGGCCATGGCCTCAACTCTTTCAGCAGACTGAACTTTTGCTGATTGCAGCTGAGACACAGCATGAATACTAGATGTAACCGTCAAAGGACATTGTTACTTCGCATTAGACATGAACATTGCGCGGTCGAAAGTTGGTCACTTACAGTCTATCAATATATTCTTTCCTGAAGTTTGCGGCGGCTGTGAGCCTCCAATCCCCGACTTGAAGTCCTTGCAAAGTCTGTGGCTGGGCTTTGGGTTGTGCCTGGGAGGGTTGCTGCTGAACCACCTTTGGTGTCTGCGCTTGTTGTTGGGAAGCCTGCTGTAGCGTCTTTTGTTGTGGTCTGGCTGGAAGACCCAATTGAGCAGCTAGTTCTAAAGGGCCACCCAAGCGGACTTGTTGAGGTTGCACTGCTTGAGCGGCTGGCTGTCTGGCCAACTGTTGCTGAACGGATTGTGATTGAGGCGGTAGATGATGACTTTGCTGGACGTGCATAAGTTGCTGAGCTTGTGCCTGAGCTTGGGCCTGAGCCTGAGCTTGAGCCTGCTGCTGCTGAAATAGTAGCGCTTGCTGGGCGTATACGGCCTGAGGTTGAAGGTGGGATGGGAACTGCTGCTGAATGGGAGCGACACCTTGAGGCGGACGCATCTGAAGAGTGGAAGGTGGCATAAAGGCAGGTCGTTGCTGCTGCTGCTGCTGTGGTTGCTGTTGTTGTTGGTGTTGTTGTTGCTGCTGCTGTTGTTGCTGCTGCTGTTGCTGCTGCTGCATCAGCTGGAACAGGTATAGTTGCTGTTCCGGGGGTATTTGGGCTGCCATAGGGAAGCCGGTAGGGAAGTTTGGGTTCATTTTCGTTCTGAAAAACAGGCGATGTACGTGGAAAAGAACTCAACCGAGAGATGGAATGCCGAGGGAGGGGGATAGCGAACTGGGCTGTCTTATAGGAGATTTTTTATTCAAAGACCGCCGACTACGTCAACGTTGGGCATATTCATTGTTTTCGCAGGTCAAAATGAGGGTCTGGGTCAAAAGGGCAAAAGCGCGTATCGCTTTGAACACTTTCAAAACATGGATGTTGGCCAGTGCAAAGGCGCCACACTATTGCGTAAGCAGAAACGCAATCAACAAACCCCGACGCTGATAGCAAACGAGATATAGTTTTGCATGAACGAATTCCAACGACGAAAAGCTTGTTACAAATCCATTGTCGCCCAAACCATAGTTGTCGAGGTGTGAAACTTTGTCGTACCAGGTCTTCTGCAGTTTCTGAGCATGTTGAATGTTTTTTCTTGCCAAGTTCCATGCTGACTGCAGTCGGTGCTGTACTTCTTGTTTGTAGTCTCGAAGGTCTGATTCCGGAATTCGCTGTCCATCCTCCTCTTCTAGGTCGCCATAGGTCTTTGCTAGAAGGCCAAATACATTTCACTAGGAGGACTTCTTCCTGCTTGCATTCATCGGTGTGGGTGGATATCGACCAATCATTGAGGCACGCCCTCGCACTCTTTATGAGGGCACACTCGGGCCAAAGGCGCAAACAGGTCCCATGGCCGTGTCGCGCCGCGTTATGAATGTCGTCATGCTACGTTCCATGCTCGAACGTCAAGTCCTGTGAGCTCGCGCGCCGAGGTATTCATGTCTACCAATCCAAAGGTGCTCCCACTCAATGGGGTGGACGGCGCCAGTGTTGACCCTGCACATACAGATGTACCCGTGGTCTATCTGGTATTCGTGGGCTATCCGCGCATCAGCTCCAACGAAAAGATTGAGATCTGCCTCAATCGGATATGGCAATCCACGCACGCCAGATGAGATATGCAATATTCGGAACCATATGCGGAAGTTTCTACTAACGTCCACTAGGTGTAGATACGAACATTTTCTATGGCCACTTCCTTCAAAGTCGATACCATACCTCCGAGTCTAGTTTTATAGATCATGGGCCGACATTTGCATCGTTAGCAATGGACCGTTTGTATGTTCCGGTTATTGTTCAAACCTTTGCAGACATGCTTTGCGTTTAAGCTCAGTTCTGTGCAGTGGGCACTGTTGTCTTTTTGATCGGGTTTGGTTACCAGCATGTCTAAGGTTGAAAAATGATATTTTGGGGTTCTGTTTCCAATGTTACAGTTGTAAAATTTGTACATCCATCGATTAAGATCGACAATAAAATAACATGTATGCCTGACGATCTTTTTGTTCCCGCACTACATCGTCCGGTCGACATGGCGATATTTGTGCATCATCAAGGTGCAACCACTCGCCGGACTGTCGCTGCACATCGCACGTGTAATGGCCGCCCGCCGCCAAACGTCCATGATGGTATACGACCGCAAACAATCGGTATTCTAGGTATTGCGATGCTGCCCTCGCAGCTGGGGACATTATTTCTACAATCGCACATCCCTGAGCTTAGACTTCCATGACAAGATGCTACTGCTTTTAAGATACTTACCTGAAAGTATCTTGAGTGCCATCGGATACTCAACATGTTTATGCACTTTCTGAGTACCACTGACATTATCGTACACAAAACGCTTCAAATGTAAGATGAGAATCGGTGGTAAGCTGTCCAGATAGTTCTGCTTAACTGCGTCGCCCTGATGGTTCATTAAATTCAGTACTCAGGCATTGGACTTATACAGTGCGTTGTGAACGTGCTCTTACTCACCCTGTTGCCCTTCGTCGGGGAGGTGAAGCCTTCCAGAGTTTCGGCCGCTGTCAAATTGATTAAGGCATCTTCAATGGTTCTAACGTTCGCTGGCTTTCAAATGATAGAAAAATCAGGATGAGCGCAACTACTGGCTTGCAGCAAAAGCATATGCACACCGTGATGTCCAGCTGAAGAGCCTGAAATGGTTGCAAAGTGATTGAGTCTTTTCTGCCGGGGCATTTTAATACAGATCGCATTCGTCCACCGAAAATTCGGGATATTGGAGATTCTACAATTTCGGTCTGAAATGAATATAATTAGAACCAGTTGCGCATTGGAAAAGACTTCACGCGGTACCTACACTTCGAGTCACGAGCGTCTTATTATTTCGGCCAACTTCTACCCAGCTGGAATCGCCTTCTGATGCGTGTCCATTGACTTTCACAGGCCCATGGGCTTTTTGCAGACTTAGAAGCTCCTCATGTAGCCCATCGAGGATGAAACCAAGGAACTCTTCTGCGTCTTCTTGCCGACCCTGATAACCTCGGCCATTAGATTAACGATACGGCGTCCTTGGCACTAATATTGCCCACCTTGACAGATTCTATTTTTTTCATAGCTCGAAGGGCGTCATAAACATATTCTGGAGCGAAGGCATCCTCATCATCTCCATCTGGTAGGTCCAACTGTCTTCCCGGTTCATCTTCTCGGAACTCGTTCAGAAACATCAGTCTGTGCATGAATATTGAATGTAAGTTGCAGTGGCAGCAACAGGGAGGGTCACCGGGTACGTACATTGCACTCAAGAGGGACGATTTAGCTTTAAAATTATGCGTCAATTCTTTCGAAAGCTTCTTGAACGAATTGTAGAACGGAGGACAGTGAACCAATGGCTGTAGGATAGCGTTCATGAAGCACATATTGCCGTTATTAATCAAGCCTCGGGGTCGTATGAGAGTGCCTTGATATGATACTGTCAAATCTTTCAGAACATCTTAAGGTAGAAGGTCATTTCAATTAGAGATCAACCAGTCATATCCACAATCCGAGGATGGATGATTTTCAATGTAATCACCTGCAGGGCTGCGTTTACCCTTGGACCCTTTTGACAGAGTCTCCCGTGGCGGTACTCCATTTGGGGTTGTACCAGAATGCTTCTTCAAGAGATCGGCCCAACTTTGATGAGCAGCTTTGACAGGTGACACAGGCTGCGTTTCCGTTTCTCTACTCGGTTCCGTTGGTGTCTCAGTCGGTGGAGCGCCTCTTTCTTGGTCTCGAGTGGTAACTTCTGCAGCTCCAATTTCCATCTCTTTTTGTACGTCCACGTCCGGGTCCATCTGGACACCAGAACCTTCTACAGCAGGTGAGATGGGCTCGGTAGTATCGACCTCACTCACTATGTGACCATTTGCAAGATCGGAGCTGTCAGCCTTGGACGAGAGGCGAATGGCTGCCGAATTATCTGTCACTGATTGTGAATAGGGTATACTTCCGTCCATCTCCTTCACCGATGGACGAGAGGACACAGTATCAATCGCCCCTTCAGCCGTACTGCGTTTCTCAGAAACTTGGCCACTTTTAGATCTATGGTAAACCTCCTCTCTAACAGACTGAAAAGCAGTTGTGTTGTCAGCCGCACCCGAGTTGACGATAGAATCCAAGTCCTTTAACGATGCACTAGTCGTGCCAGAACTGGCTGGACCGATTACAACTGGTGAACTGAGTGCAGGATTCATGGCTTGGTCCGGACTCCTGATAACAACTATGGACCCGAATACTATACTTGGCCGTTTTAGTGATACGTCCGGAGGAGACCATCGCGGCTAAACAGAAAGAAAGGTCGCAGAATGAGAAAGAGTGGTGGACTTGAATGGGGAACGCTTAGTCACCTACCTGGTATGGAACTAAAGATGATGCGTCGATCACTTTTGCAATATCGGCCGGACTCAAATCACCAAATCGGATGGAAGAAAACATATTCTGAGGAGAAAAGTAGAAGCGGAGACGTATAAGATTGGTGCCGACTAAGGTTCTTCTGTACTGCTTCACTAAGTTGTCTTGGACTTACCGTAAGGCTCGGCTGTGGCCAGGAGTAAGTGCACAGATTCACCGTCGCCCCGGGCGAGGTGCAAGTCGCATTTTCCACCACCTTTCGGCGGACTTGTGAATTAACGACACTTATGTTCACTGAATAATCCGGCCAACGGAAATCAAGGCGAATTCATCCACCGCTAAGGACACTTTCTGGCTTTCCACCCTCCTGTACCAGAAACGATCGCAAACGGATCACTTCTCCGAGCTGCGATCCACGAGCTCAATAGCTGCTCGTTTATTGAATGGTCCGAGTAACGTCGGCAGCGGGTATCGATTAAGCTCAATGCCCCCAATGAAAGGTTTGTAAACAGCATGAAAAAGCCCTTCACAGTTGCTTGATGAATTTCGTTGTGGCACAGCCACTCAATGAAAGTGACTGCACCGCTGATGGAGCTGAGTCATGAGCGCCAACCGTCGTTCCGCCTTCTTCCCCAACTCTGCTCCAAAGTGCACATCATGACACAACCATCGAGTTCAGCAGCGCTCGCTCCTTGCGAGTATAAGGTAATATTTTTCTGGATGCAAGGTTGCTCTTTGCCTGCCTCTTTCTGACGTTTTTTAATAGACTGGTAGATCGCTAGGGCAAGGCAGTTATGCGACGGTCAAAGAAGCCGTCAAGGTAAGAATATAAGTATCAGTCGACCGGCTGAGAAACGCAGTTCAACACAGTTGCATGTGTTTCAAGATCAAGACGGGCGAAAAATACGCCGTGAAGGTGATCAGCAAACGGTTGATGCAGGGACGGGAGCATATGATTTTGAACGAAATTGAGGTTCTGAAAAGAATATCAAAAGGTCATCCAAATATTGTAACCTTGTGGGATTGTAAGTACGCCGGCTCTGGTCTTTGCTATCCATGTAGCTCTAGTGTTATAAAATGTTTACGGTCTTTTTTTTAGATTTTGAAACTCCAAATAATCGTGAGTAGCGATTGGGTGACATTTGGTAACAGTAGCACTCGTGCTGATCATGTCTATGGCAGTCTATCTTGTTATGGATCTTTGCACTGGTGGCGAGTTGTTTGATCGTATTTGCGAGAAGGGAAGCTTTTTCGAAGGTGATGCTGCCGAAATTGTACGTGTCGTTGTCGATGCCGTTGCGTATTTGCACGATCAGTCTATAGTACATCGTGATATTAAGGTAAGTCTTAAAGAGTCCTTGCGGTACCAAACTCTGGGTCTCATTCTCCTATCAGCCTGAGAACCTGCTATTCAAGACTAAAGAATCTCTCAGTGATCTGGTCATTGCCGATTTTGGTTTGTCAAAGATAATGGATCCGGACAAGTTTGACAGCTTGATGACCACATGTGGGACCCCTGGATATATGGCACCTGGTGGGCAATCTATACAAAGGCGGCCTGGTTGACAGTATCTAATATGTTCTGTGCAGAGGTGATTCAGAAAAAGGGCCACGGAAAGCCGGTCGATCTCTGGTCCATTGGTGTCCTTGCATACTTTCTGTGAGTCAACTGATCCGGAACGGGAAATATCTGTATTTAAAAAGTGTATTAACTTCGAATCGAACTGAAAGTTTGTGCGGCTATACGCCCTTTGATTATGAAGCGCCTTCACAAGCAGATGAGCTGCAGAACATTCTCACTGGGAGATACTCCTTTGCCGCAGAATACTGGTATGACGTTTCGGACATGGGTACGTAGTTTGATTCCCTTTTGCAAACTTGTATCTGGTGCACCTCACACCTTCTTTCCAACTGCTTGCGTAGCCAAAGATTTCATCAAGAAGCTGCTGCTTGTGGATCCTCATGAGCGTATGACCGCACGACAGGCACTGGCGCACCCATGGCTCAGAATGTATCAGGCGCCAGTAGACCCTGAGACTCCTCAAACACCCAATGTTGACCTGCTCCCACACGTGCGCGAGCGATTCAATGCGCGCCGGATGTTTCGTAAGGCAATCGACGTTGTGAAAGCCGTCAACAAGCTTGCGCACTCCCCACATGGGTCAGCGAATAACCTGACTCATCAAACCTTGGACGTCTCAGAGTACCGCCCTAAAGACGACGGTAATGGAGATTTACTGGTCATTCGACGTGAATAGGCGGTTAAATATGTCCGACGCTTACGCATAATATATCATTAGTTATTGTCTATAACCATAAAGCTATAGTGATCAGACAGAAGTAGTAGTGCACACCTGCTTGTTTGAATCCTAGCACTGCAGCACATGTTCCACTGATCAAGCAGCGCGACGTATTCCAGGAATCAGGAAACACTCGAGATATTCAGTCATGCGCTGAACTGTGTCCATCAAATAGAGCCTAGACTCATTTCAATCGTAGTTTGTACAAAAAAAATCACGTATATATACAAGCATCCCCAATCCTTATAGGCAATGCACCATAAGCCCTCCTCCACCAGGTATCAACCTTCCCATTAAAGCAATGATGCCTCTTGACAGAACCCCACTCTTCAAAAACCTCCCCTTCACATCGAAATATGAAAGCGACTGAATGTCCATGTGAATCTCATAGAGAGTTATCAACTCAAACTTCACAGTACCCCAACACCTCCCACTCCATAAGCAGAAGTCCCGCATTGAAGAGAGGACATGGCTGTACGTACAGAGCGACGATCAGAACGCAATTAATGTGAGGCTGGCAAAGAGTAAAACGTACCGGGTGCCTTCTTTACTTATGTGGAAATCAGGATTGAGACTTTGGGAAAATAAGGAACTTAGGCTTAAACGTCGCAGAATAGGATGCAGACAAAAGCAGGGTACCTTTGCACATGGTCCACTAGTCGCATTAATGTTTCGAAATGACCTTCCAGAAATTCGGAGAACACCTATCATGACTCAACTTAGCTCCGCTGAAGAGTACCAATATCTGACATGCAATACCTGATTCAGTGCATCTTTGGTGAAGAAAGTAGATGTGATCAGACGAGTCGTTGCAGTAGCCAACAATACACGTAAACTCATTTCAACTCGCATACCATAAAATGTTTGCTCATTGCCGTCGATTTGCTTTCCAAACCTATCCCGGATGATGTCAGCAATTAAGCCATACACTGTCCAAATATTACTAGGAACTCACATATCATATTGTCGTCGGTTGAAAGGATCAGAGAGAGTTGAATAGGCGTTCGATAAACCTGAGTGTTGGAATGAACTCGCAGGTTGAGGCCGTGTCCAAGGGTACAAGCGACCTGCTGTTTGTTACATACGCTGAACTACAAAGTTTGCAGAGAATTCGATTAAGCCGAGCAAGGCACTCAAGCAACCGGAAGCCGCTTGAAATACGGAACTGAGTAGTTCCCGGCAGAACTCACAGGCTTCTTTTGCACGAGGGTGCCTAAGTCGATCCGGATGGCATATCTGGTAAGTTCACATATAAAAATCGTGCGGTGTCGCCGAGAGAGCAAAAACATCAGTGCTCCTGAATTTCTGCACACAGGTCTCTCCTCCGATGGTCTACAACGAGACAGGAAGAGTCAGTGAAGCTCGCTACATACCTTGCTTCTGGACAGGTATCCTCTTCGAATCTGTTGTGGGGTTGCATTTTTCGACACTCCGATGCGTGCATAGAAGCACTCTTGATGCAGAATATCGGATATCGTTTGCTCGTCCTCGTTGCTCAATGTCGTTGGCACTGCCTCTGGCATGACGGCCCGCAGAACGTAACGGCCAGTTGAACGGCTCGCTTCCCGCAACTGTCAATCCAGGGAGGCGGGGAAGGGGAAGGTGAGGGGGCATGACAAATGTCGCACAGTGATTTGCACGTACTAGAGTCACCGTGCCACATGCCGATGCTTTGCTTATTTCATTCTGTTTTTTCTTTTTGTTCTATAGCGATCTCAATTTCATTTATTGGAAGTTGAACAGTATCATGTCTGGGCATAAGAAACGTCGTGCAGAAGGTAACAACCGGCTGAAGTTACGCTTGTTCTAACTGTACCTAACATCTGGCATATTTACATTTGTAGCCAAAAGTGGGGTTGGAAAGAAGACAAAGACAGGCAAGGGTTCTCAACCAGGAGAAGAATACATTGAGGCTGTTGGGGAGACGATTCCAAGTAAGATTATGGGCATTTTCCCTTGTCCATATCGTACACTTGACAAAGCAAACAGTGGGCTCAATGTGACTGCAACTAGTAGATCCGGTGTCAGGGGAAGACAGTCAGGAGGAGAGAGAAGGCATAACGGCCAGTGAAGCAGCATCCGAAAATGAGACCGAAAATATTGTGATTGAAGGTATTGCGGGAGCTGTCCATTGTACATCTTACATATCACATTGAAACTCATCGCTTGAAAAGAAAATACCGACTCAAATGATAGCTCCGACGATGATGCTTCAACGGCGGAAAGCTCTGACGATGAGTTCAAGACAAATCGTCCTCTGGTTCTACTATCCCCGGAGGATAAGGAGGCGCTGATGGAAAGGACGAGAAAGGGAAAAGATACAACTGCTACATCCAAACCTGGCGTGGTCTTCCTTGGCCGAATTCCACATGGATTTTATGAGAAAGAGATGAAGGCGTACTTTTCACAATTTGGAGATGTTAAACGCTTACGCCTTTCACGGAATAAGAAGGTACCATTGTCCTTTTTGCGTCGCTTGTGAAACTCATTTGTTGAAAATGACCTATCTTGTTTAGACTGGGAAATCGAAGCATTACGCATTTATAGAGTTTTCCTCGGAAGATACGGCAAAGATTGTCGCTGAGACGATGGATAATTATCTGCTGTTTAACCATCTGCTAAGATGTACGTGTGCGCTGGATATGCAGACATGGTATACTTTAAGCTAAGGATAAGGTCCACTCCAGGCAAGTTCGTTCCAGAAGATGGTGTACATCCTGAAACATGGAAAGGAGCGGACAAGAAGTTCAAAGTCATACCACGGGCAAAATTGCAACGCGAAAAGCACAACAAGGTCTGTTTTCACAGATTAAAGCCAGTTCAGCTCTTTAGTAACCATTTCAATTTCAATATACAGTCGCCTTCGAAGAAAACGCACGACCGGCAAGTGAAATCGTTACTGGAAAAAGAATCAAACAAGCGTGCCCGCCTTCAAGCGCTTGGTATTGATTACGACTTCCCAGGATACTCGCATAACACTGCGGGTCGTACCACCTCGTCATGATCGACTCCGGAACGCACAGGACGCCGAATCTATTTAAATGACAGATACTTGTACATTATCTTGTTAACTGCACGTGTCTACATGTAGAAGTAATAATTTGGTTGGAAACCGTACAAAATGCGCGGTAATCCGGACTCTCGTTGATAACTACTCCTTCTAAAGTCCCAAATCCTTACGAATCATATTTGCGCAGATAGGGTGATAAAAGTTTCTGTTTTGTAGGAATGTTTTCTTGGCCAAGGCTCCTCCGTTTTTGCACTTGTTCAAAGCCCGGTACAACGGCCGCACAAACTTCATTCTCCCCACCTGACGAAACAACATGCTTAATAGCTAGTTGTAGTTGCCATGCGATGTTACGATTCTTACTTCTGTGAGAAACCGGGTGACCTCTGGGAAGACGGTCTCGTACTCTGCATTCAGACACAACCACTGCCACCTGCACACCCCCTTTGATCAGTCCTGTGCATGAGGGGTAAAAAGTGCCAGCACCACTTACCGGAATCGGATCTCAGCATTAGTGACACTAGATAAGGTGTATGTTTCGTCCATAGCTGCGAGAAGCTCGTGCGGAAAGGCAGATTTTAGTAGACACTTTTCGAGGAACATGACTTTAAGCAAAGAATGTTAGATACTGAGGAGCAGAATCATGACAAGGACTTTGACTACGCACCTTTCTGATTGGAGTTGAACTTTTCAAATACCGATTTATCAAATTGAGGCTGTTTGCCCCTGCATGCATCCCATTCGTCAGCGAGATCTTGGCAAACTTGAGCAAGTTCTTGGTTAAAGTCGTTTTTCACAGGAGGCTAGATAGAAAAGATGTCAGCAGTGGCTGGCCAGAGAGTAGTGATAATCAACACCGACCATGCCGGGCTCAAATAACCACGCGTTCCAATCAACTGTGTCCAAAAGAGCAATCTTTTCATCCCCATACGAGGTGCGATAAAATTCGTACAAGAACCGCTTAAAGTCATCAGTCGCAATCGACGTGTGGGCGAACTTCGTGACGTGAGCTATGAGAAATCAATAGGTCCATGAGTCACTTCATGCTATCTACAATATGAGCCCGTGCTCTTTACCCTTAAGATAAGGCTCTGCCGCAAGATTACATCGGTATGTGAGTATCAGCAACTGTCGTGGCTGGCTTTAATGAATCCTCACCGAATACATCCGGGCCACCCAGCAGTCGTTCAAGGTAGAACAACAGGTTGAAACCCTTTTCTATGTAACTGTTCAGCATCAAATAATGGAATCGCTCATTCAAAATACATGGATACCATAAGGAACCGAAGAGAATCTGCATCAATTATGGAAGGTTAACAACATGGATAAGGCTATGGAACACTCGTAACGTATATACTCACGCCTAGTGGACACCATTTTGCCACGAAACAGAGTTGATTCGGACGAGCTGAGTAAAAGGAAACAGTTCTGGATTCCACTCAACGCCTACCTCGTCGGGATCTTCATCCCGTAAACAGGGACACAAGCGCGAGAACTCCGGGCGCTTGATCTCCTCAAAATGCTCAACCGACTCCGAGAGAGCTTTCAACCCGATAATGGCATCGAACTCGAGAACAGGTTGCCCATGGAGGCGACCGGCGATCTTCCGTTCTATAAATACCGTAAATCCCTCATTTAACCAGAAGTGCTCCCAGTTTTGGGTCGTAACCAAGTTGCCCATCCAACTGTGAGCAATCTCATGAGCAACCACATCAACTAAGCTTCTGTCACCAGCCAGGAGAGTTGGGGTGACGAACGTAAGGCAGGGGTTCTCCATACCCCCATATCTGTGAGTACCAAGTCGCAACATATATTATTACTAGATCACATAGCGAACGGAAGAAGAAAGATACAGACGGGAAACTCGGAGGCAGTACAAGTAAGTCGTACAGGCCCCATTCATAAGGAGTGAGCTGAAAAGCGCAGGTTAAATTTAACAGCCTGCACTTAAAATACTAGTAAAACTCACCAGCTCTTCGCCAGTCTTAATGAAACGCTCAGTGTCGATGAATTCCCACGCGGAAGCCTCGACGTTCTCAGGTTCACTCCACACTGTTGAGCGGGGTCCTATGGTTCGACCTTCGAGGTTTCCAACTGCTAGAGCGATTAGGTAGGACTTTTAAAAAGAACTTGTTACACCAACTCCCATTGTTTAATGAATGTATTGCTGCACCTACCGGAACTCCCACATTCTGGGCAAAGCTATACACTTTCTGATCCCCTACGGTGCGTTCACCGGTTCGTACAGCACTCATCAATGCACGAAGATGCGAGGGGACGACCACGTCTGCCGACCACTTCAACTTGTTTCCAGGGGTGTCCTGCCAGCCAATTATTAGCATATTTTTTTTGAAAACCATGTAAATGCTAGGCCTTGTATGTTGCATAAATATATCTTCTGTGTGGATATAATGGAGATCTCTACCTGACACGGCAGCATGCTGCGGGCATGAATCGCCTTTAGAGGAACATTTGAGTAAAGCAAACGCAAGATCAAGTTGACACAGTAGCACACACCTGGCATTGAGAAAAGAGGTATGGATATTTCTTTCCCATAGTTTGGCTTCACGCACGATCGTCAATATAGTGGGCTGGACGAGATGGTCGCGGGTTTACTACAGTTACCTTGGCTCTAGCCACTGAAGAGCAGTACATTTTTCTGTGGTAGCATATTCAATGCAGACCTTAACTTCCTCATCGGTCCCGAGTGGCTTCTCGAAGTGGATGGTAAACTTGGACCCGAACTTAGGGTGATGATCCGCGACGATGAACTGCCCGGACGTTAGTTGTAATTTTCAAATATACCGCAAGAAAGCTTCTCCAGTGTAAGTACCTTCAAAGGAACTCCATTAACTGACACACTCTGAATGTCGAGAAAGTTCGAGTCCAAGATCAACTGAGAGACATTGGGTTGAACTGCCCGTGCCTGGTGCACGACTTGCCCATGTAAAATGCGACGATCGAAGTCGGCTGTTAGTGTGAGGTGGGTATGCTTCACCACAATCTCATGTACGTTTGCAAACGAATTGGGATCCGTTGGGCACGTCATGGCTTAATACATGATAGTATGCCCTTGTGCCCGTTCCTTTTGTAGTGGGGACTTGCGATGCTGGTGGCATATAAATCACGTGGGCGCGGCAAAAGGGAAATCATGGGGATTTATCATGACCCCGTCACCGAGCAGCCATGGAGGATAACGACGGCAAATGTCCACGCGACGCTGAAAGATCAATACAACCGAGGCCGCACTCGGTTTAAGTATTGAGTTGCGCTACAAGATTCTTCGATCCGCCGTACCACGGTATGAAAAGACTCTGAGTGAGAGCGTTTTCTTGCTCAAATGTCAAATGAATAGCAACATTTTGTGCTACAATCTGTTGAAAACTGACAAACAAAACATGAACTCTAGTTGTCACCTGAAAAACTCAGTGAAGCCAGTTGAGGTCATGCAACTTGGTGTACGATATTGCATCGAAGCACGCTCCACACCCGAATCTGTTTACACTTTTCCAGAGCATCGCTATTCATGTTGGGGACAATAATTGGTTATGGTCTACAAAACTCTATATAAACATGTATAAGATATGCGAAATACAATAAAAATACAGTATATACAAAAAAATATCAGCAGTCGCTCATTGCCCATGACGCAACTTCTTGGAGATGTTTGTTCGGTGCTTGGTTCTCGCAAACTCCTCTGCTTTCCGCTTTCGGTTTGTGCGTTTCATGTTGGATTTTTGAAGTTTTCGCCGGGCTCGTGCTTCTGGATCCAGAACAGCCTGTACGTTCCTTTGTACTCTCCGTTCTTGCCTGACCGTCTGCACTCGGAAATGCACTTGATTGTAGACTTCCAGGTAATCTGCAGTACCGACCTGCCTCTGAATCAATTCCATGACCTCGTTTGCTAGTAGGCGCAGCTCGTCTGCGTTTAAAATTATCTGGTGAGAAATCTCCACCGAGAGCTAAAGTAATCTAAAATCGCACCTGCATCGCTGCCCTTGGCAGTCTCGTCTTTGGACGTCCGGTATAACGTTGATACCATCGGAACAAGATATAGTTTCAGATGTACCGATGGAATGTACCTACTCATGGCCGCAAACCATTGAAAGACGCTACGACGCTGATCGAGAGAATCACATTTAGTAAAGTTCGTGAATGCAGGAAATCATTCAGAGTATTTGACTAACCAGGATAGGTCCCCGCTTCTTGGAAGCCTCAGCTCTTGCCAGGTACGACAACTTACGGCACAGTGCAAGTAGCAAATCACCATGTGAGGGTGCGTCATCTGGTCCCGAGCTGGGAATCTGGTCCTCCAATATGGGTTCGCTCTCATGTGATGCGGTATCGTCCAATTCTTCCAGGGATGGTACCAGCCCTCTCATGGCGAAGTTGCCCTTGTTTAGCTCGTAGAAGCACTTTCCAAGGAAAAATAGGTTTTTTACTACTTGCGTAGCAAGATCCGTCGTCAACAAGTCAGAATTCAACTGAGCACAGAAAGAATTGCCTAGGTGTTTAAGCGATTCTTGGCTAGCCAGGACGGTATGCGGACTTGCCACTCGAGAGTTAATCACCTTACGGGATATAACATCGATTTTACCAAACAAAAGGCCAAAAGAGCGGCTACAGGCAATTCGAACCCATTGGTGAGGATGTAGCAGTAGCCGGTGGACGTGTTGCCAGATTGGTTCGGTTGCATCCATGGTGTCGGGATATTGTACTAGAACCTTGGAAAAGGTGTTCACGGTATAATACGCAATCTGCCAGGTGTGGCCTTCTTCAATTGGCCCCGTCTCTTCTTGTTCGTTGGTTCTACCTTGCTGCTCGGCCACTTCGTGCAGCACTTTCTCCAAATGTGCCAGTAATGCTGGTGGCCATCTCTTTTGCTTTTCGCCAGAGGCTTCCACCATGAGTCCGGCAACCTGCGCGGCTGTGCGCTGCAGGTGTGGTTGCGTGTCCTGCTCGAACCATTTTTCCACTAGAAGCTGCAATTTGGATACTCGATTCCCATCCAAACGAGCCGTCAGGGTAGAAAGGAGGGAGCCAGATATCTCCCTGCACTTTGCGGAATCGTCGTTGACTAGATTCATCACCAAGGCGACAAAGAGCATTTCCGCGTAATGAAATATCATTTCATCAGCCCCCTTATGGATCAGCAAGTTTAATATCTCGAGTACTGACTCGCGTCCGCTTTCGTGTTCGTATGCCAGATTTTTAACCAAGTAACCTAGTTGCTTGCGCAAGCTATTTGGACCATGTGGGTAGTTCAAGAGGAATTGGAGATACGTTTGTCGACAAAGATCGCGAACTTGAGCACTTTGACTTGTCACCATGCACTTCCGCACAATATCCATCAAATCATAGATTTCTTTGACAAGAAACTTCCGTCCCAGGATCGCACGGATGAGGGAGAATACCGTCGTCTGCCGATCCGGCACTTGTGTTTCTACATCGGGACGAATGACATCGAGTAGTGCGGCAATTTGATTTTGATCAATTGGCACATAACTACAGTCCCGTATTATGGTGGTCAATAAGCGGAAGGCGGCCTGGACCAATTCGGGATTCGTAGCCAGGCTCCTGCTCACGATTTCAAACAATCGCTTGAGAACGATCGGTATGGTTTCCTTCAGCTTCGGCAAGGGTGCTTTTGCAAGGATGGTCAATATTCGCAATGCCTGAATGCTAACTGCACTATGTTTGGAATATAGCGAACGGCCGAGAAGTTCAAGTAATGGGTCTAACATGCTCAGGTGACGTTCGTTCCGAATGCTGACGCGTTCCGTCCGTAATGCTGTCAATAGGAGGGACAGCCCGAAGTTAACAAACATATGTGCATTTGCTTGAAAATACTTCAAAGGCTCAACGCAATCAGTCCGCTTCAGTTGAACCAGAAAATTTTGCTCGACGACTGCTCTCTCCCTTTTTGTCTGAGCTGGCATTTGGGATATAGAAAGGCTCTCGGTCACAAGGTTATGAATGAAGACCATCAAATCGGTCTCGCTCAAGCCCGTGTTGCTGCTCAGACCGACTGCAAGCTTCCTTAAAACCTCTTCGAGTTTGCGTATCACTGGCGCACTATTAGTTTCCAGCATGAGCTCCTTCAGCGGTAGCAGCAGAGCTCCGATCATATTGAAGCTGACTACTTGAGATATGAGCTCAAAAGAATCAAAGCTTTTCGTAACTTTAATCTCACGCATCTTTCCTCGAAGTTCCTCCACTTCCCTTTCCGCACCAACGTCACCGAAGATATCAGCCATGCAGATTCGGACAAGGTTTCCTACACACGCGTCCAACTGCCCGGCAGCAACAGTGGGAACCATGTTGGAAACTAGAGAATGCACCGTAAAACCGAGGACATGAAGTTGATACCCTCTCGTAAGCGCCCCTTCGAGTTCTTTTAAGATGAAAGGTAAATACTCAGCACCCAAAACTGCAGCAATCTTAACCAATGTGTCCCGTGTCCGATCGCGAGCATCTTGGCCTCGAGAGCGAAGAAATTGGCAGAGTGTTGTAATCAGCTTAGGCAACTGAACCTGTATACTTTTTTCCGGAAGTTTCTGCAGTAATTTCGCAATAGCCAGAGCCAACGGGACTCGAATAGGTATCGTGTTGTCGTCAACTGCCGCCAGGTAGCCTTGCAGATCCGGCAAGAGCCTTTGCATGACCGTACTATGCACCCGTTCAGTAAGCGAGATGTCCGGCATCTCACTACCCAATTTGTTCACCATGCCTTCGGCTCCTTCATCTATCTGGTCCTCATCGATGTCAACTTCAACATGGTCATTTGCATCTTCAGGTACGTACAACTGAACTGCACTTTCTTCACTGCTCACATTGGGCATCGCGTGATCATTCTTTCCTGAGACATCGAAATGGAAATTATCCAGCACGCTGATGATGACCCGGTTTATCACTTTCTCAAGTGCCGGCTTGTGCTGTAGGGCGTTGAGAAACCGTTTGAGCAGTCCATAATAATGTCCCCAACTCAACGATCCTGCACATGCTGCAAGGGTAGTAACCGCTTCATTGATTAGGTCGTGATCTTGCACACGGTCAGATTCGAAAATAAAATGTACAACGATCGGAACAAATACATTAGCGATGTTCCCGACCGTTAAATGTCCCGCTCTACATTCATCGGCAAGGCGTCGCAATGCACGAATGCGTCGATGTATTTGCATGTGGTATATATTGCCGAAGAAACTGGCTTCCTCATCGCCGTCAGCCAAAAGACCCACCATATCAGAAACAGATGACAAAGATGGGAAAGAGCGCACAGTCTGTGCCAACAGATTTAGAAACTCCTGTCGGATCAGCTCGATCTTGAGCTTGAACCCTCGTCGTATCCTCGGAAGTATAACGTGAACCAACAAGTTCATCCGCTCCGCACACTCTTCTGGCGTGTCCCTATGCCGCTGTTCCGACGTTCGGGCAATAAATTGGGATACGCAAAAACCGGCGCTAGTACGAATGGAGAACTCTTCAGGTTCCTGAATGTAAAACAGCAGGTTATGCAAAATTGGTAGCCATTGCGTACAGCTCAACGTGACGTAGAGAGATTGACTGATGCGTCCAAAGGCCTCAAAGCGGCGATCAAAGTCTGGTTCGTCAAGGCGGTTTGTGGAATATGCGTTTAGCCCATGTATGAGCTCTGACACAAGGTTCAGACTAGCATCAAGCTTGACAAATTCCGAAAAGACTTTAAGTAATTGTTCGCGCGCTTCTCTACTTTCTAGCGTTCCAAACAGTTGGGATATGACCTTGAAGTAAATTGTGCCACAGGGTGATGTTTCCCTCAACGCAGGTAATATGGACACGAAGTCGGAAAAAATCCGAAGGATTTCGACCTTGGTGGACTCTGGAACAGCCTTCGCGGGCCGTTTTAGGTAAGGTAGCATCATGTCCAGCAGATTAGACGCCTGATCAGCATCCGTCACGTGCATGGATATCTGTGCCAGGATGCGAATCACCCGAGCGGGAATAGTGTTGCCCAGTAATCGTGTTGGCCCCTTGTCTTCGAAAAGAGAAGAGAGCAAACAGCGGAGATTGAACATCAGCACAGATAAACTCGGTTTTATGATATTCGTTGCCAGGGAATCGGATGGATACTCGTCATCCAATAGCAGAATCGCTTCAACGATTTCCAACACGACATTGACGACCGCGGGTTGTACTTTCTTCGCGGAGAGGAGAGACAGAATGCTCGGGAATAAAAGTGGCGAGTAATCGATCAAATACGATGCATATTGTCGATGTTTCGACCATGTCCTCAGAAGCTCAAGGAGTGAACTAGGCGCCTGCGTATTCTCAACACCGAATGCGGCAATCCGTTTGTTGATGGACGTCTGGAACATCGCCGGGATATACGGGCTAAAGTCAAAATCCAAATCCACCTCAAATAGCTCGTTTACCCTACGGATTGCGAGAACACGAATCTCCTTCAGTTGCTTGTCGACATACGATTCCCCTGGATCCTCATTTGTCTCAGAGGACCGGTTATTTCTTTTGCGATCTTCCTCGAGAGTATTAGAAAAATGTAGCAGGTATAGCAGGACTTTTAGTAGCTTTGGTAGGAAGGGGACCAGTAGATTCCTCAGTTGCTTAATGGCATCTTGAAGCAAATGCAGATAGCCAATTTTTCTCTTCATGTCCCTGAGCGATTCGTTCATTAAACCATCCGTTATCTGCAAAGGGGCCTCAAAGGTCGGTTCCGGAGTACAGACGACGGCATCGAACGAGTCTAGCATCATGTCAAAGATGTGTGCGCGGTAGGACTCATCTAATCCAGCTAGAAACGCGAAAATCGCCGTTCGCCGGGCTCTTAACATCATTGCAGAACTTCGACCTCGTTTACTGATGAGCTTGCCGTACAGAATGCGCACTAGAACCTGGGCTAAAGGCGCCTGATCCACAACTTTCACATTCGCATGAATGTCCTCCATATCCACCTTTGAAAGAGTGTCACGAAACTTATCGTCCTCGGTAAGACATTTCAAAGCATCTTCCAAATATAGGATCCCCGGCTGTTTCCAGGCGATTATACATTCGAGAGCCAATCTCTGAAGCCGATCATCCCCATGCGAAAGAAGCTGCAGGTAAACGTTGTACAACAAATGCGACTTATAAATACGGGAAGGTTGCCTAACTTTCGACATGACACCTAGGAAATCGATCACTCTCATTCGACATCCATCTCTGATCTCAACATGCGCTTGCTGACGCTCTGTGCCTGCTCCATTTGGTAGAGGTTGACGAGGTTGAAAGGTGGTTTGACGACAATCCTCCATCTCAAATAGCGCGAGGAATATGGAAACAATCTGCTCAGAATGCTTCTCGACGGCTTGGGGTACACCAGAGAGAATGCCTATGAGAAGAGAATGATATTTCACCGGATCGAAACGATGGCTGGAAATGGTTACTAGATCTCTTAAGAATATGGACAGGCGGTCATCGATATCAGTGTAAACGGCACGGACTAAGATAGTCCCATCTGCGACATTTGTGCAGTT
Source organism: Spizellomyces punctatus DAOM BR117 (assembly GCF_000182565.1). Lineage (NCBI taxonomy): Eukaryota > Fungi > Chytridiomycota > Chytridiomycetes > Spizellomycetales > Spizellomycetaceae > Spizellomyces > Spizellomyces punctatus. The sequence goes on from NW_015971553.1 coordinate 551,054, forward strand.
CACCGTAACGCCGGGTTGCGGAGCTTCGAGCGCCGGCGAAACGTCTTCCTTGTTCTCCAGACCTGCCTGATCACACATATTCATGTCTTTTCGTATCATGCAAGTTACATCCGCTCCTAGAAGCGTTTCATAATATGCTGACCAGAAAAGGCTCAGATCGCGTTGTCCAAGGTTGCAAACGAGTTTAGTGGCTTCGGCCCAAAGAGGGGTGAACGGCACACTCAACATCGCCAACGCATAGCGTAAGGGCGCCTGCGCATACATAGCCGGCAGAGTACCAGACAGAGCTAGGGACTCGAGACGCCGGAAAAGGATGGTCTTCTCTCTAAGTGTCGCGACCGTGTTTGCAGTGCGTTCCACCTCCAAGCAGATCGCAAAAACAGGACAGGTTCCAGTATATGCGCTATCCTTACTAGGTTCCAGAGGACACTGATCAAACGCACATAATATTCGTAAGGTATGCAGTCGAACGTCCCCGTTCAGAGACCCAATATCTTTACCAATAGTGGCAAAAACTTCTCCAAGATTACCGGTAGATAGGAGAGCGTGATCGCCCGACCGCTGAAGGACTTCTACAAAGTCGGCCACCCCTTGCAGAGCTACAGCATTGTTGACAGCATAAGGCAGAAACGAAGTGATGATCACATCCCATGCGTCGCCTAAGCGATGAATGCTCCCACTCCGTGAAGCAGATTCAGATAGAGCACCGATCACATGGCCAGCCAAAGCAGACATTACAGCGCGGCTGGCAGGGTCGGTCAACATGTCGCCAGAGAGAACGTCCACGAGCGATGCTATCAAAGCATTTAGAGCCTCAAAAACGTCCGCAAATGGTAGCGCAATGTAAGGGATGGTTGAACATACGGCGGCAAGTAGACCGAGATCTGAAGATGCCTGATGCGATTCGTTCGCGATTTCTCGAAACTTAGCGTTCCAGCTTTCTCGCTCTCGCAATAAATCAATAATTGCCGGAGCTATATCAGATTCAGGCTTGCTTTTAATCTCATTTCTTGTTGATGATCGGAGGTAGCTCACATGAGAGTCAAAGCGAATGCGATTATCAGCCGTCTTAAAAGAATATGGAAGGGTTGCGATGTATTGATCGATCTTGCCGCAAAAGCTCGCTAAACACAGAATAAATTCTTTTGGATGGAGTGCCCATCTTCCTTGTATATATCTGGGATAGATGACATGAATACGAGCCGTATGATGCGGACAAATCCGGATGTGTCACTTACGTCAACAAATACGGAAGGATGATTCTGGGGAAGTGCTCCCAATTCCGATGATGGAGCAGGTCGCAAAAATGGAGGACGAGTGCGAAGTCCTACATAGCAGTTATCATAAGAATCAGGCACACGTTATTCAGAGTTCGATATGCAACCGTACATCAGTTGTGAAGAGGGTATTCAAAATATCCTTCCCACGGGTAAGCACCTCTTCCATTGAAGAAATCAGCAAGCATTCGGCCAGCAGCTCAACAAAAGCTGTTTTTGTGTGCGATGGGCAGTCACCGCGCGCCTCGTAAAGAAGTTGGCAAAGAGGGTTCAATGTCATATAGAGCGACTCTCGATCTGTGAAGTCAGATGAGATAAGGCGATCAAGTTCCTTCATTTACGCACCACTTCAATCAACGTACTTGTGACCTTTCTGCCATTGCGAAGAGCAACCCAATTGCGGATCAAATGCATTATTTTGCTTAGTTGCATATAGATAGTCGCTGTTGGTGTTCCTGCCCTAATTTTTTCCATCCATGACTGCAACTCGCTTAACAAAGTATCCCATAGAGGGATCAGATTCTCAGTTGCGGTATGATGCCCGACTAGTTCAAATAAGCGCTGCAGCATCCGGTACGCAGGATCTGAACCTAAACATTAATACTTGAAAAGTTTACAATGACAAACGCTGTCCGAAATACCGGTGTCATCGGATCCTTCACTCAGTATTACCAAGAATAGCTGCCTCACCATTACTGGTGACCGGTAGTGGACGTTTCCGTCTACTTGCTGCAAGGACGGTAGTGTGAGATACCATACGTGGGTCGTGTTCGTCATGCCATATACGTGCCTTAACAGCTTCGAAGAAAAGTGCGCTGAGGCCATCGAGAAGAGGATCCTCAGGGGTCGCTCTGAGGCGCCGGATGATGTCCTCATACAATAAGGCAGCGGATGCTCCTTGAACCTTTCGCATCAACGATCCGAAGGATTCTGCTGCAAAACGCCGAATGTACTCTTTTGTGCTTCTTAACAGTGGGACCATTAAGCTATTTTTCAAGTACGCAGAGGAAGGAATTAATGACCGGGGCAACCGATGAATCGCGAATGCAACATACTCAAAAGTCGAAGACATATCATTTAGTAGGTATTTGGATTGATATTTAACAAGATACGCGAGAGTATTGAACAGGCACTATAATGAAAGGTGACGCAAGAAAAATATGATGAGACCCCCAGTCTTGATGGCCCCAGAGACATCAGGACTTACCTCGGTTAGTTTGATATCTGATATTTGGAGCAATCGAACAATGATTTCAAAAAGTGGACGGATATAGGGATGGAAATCATCCTGCAGATCTCGAGCTAACGCCACGGTCAAACTGGAAAACGGATTAGTAACATGCTCCCATCGCAAGCAGGCACTCGTATACGTACTCCAAAATCGGCTCGTACGCGAGACTGTCGAATATTTGAAGATGACGCATGATCAATGTCATCATCGCATCTTTATGATATAGTATTTGCACCAGTGACATGGACAAGGGCCGCACATCCCGGACAAATGAAGTGAAGTGTCCAGTACAGTTGACTTCCACCCATCGATCAAGAGCATCCTTGAAGAAAGAGCCATCCTCGTCCTGGTGACAGTTGCCAGATCAGACATTTGTACAAATGTTTGAACTTTCAATGTCCCGAGAACAAGCAAACGTACCTCGATTGGACCATGTTGTCGGACACGATGAGCAACGTCGATTTTCACCGTTTTGATACGATCATGAAACGATTGAAACTAAGACAGTTCAGGGTGAGAAATCCTTATATTTCGGGAGATAATGTGAGGCTGGACGTACCCTAAACCGGTTACTACCGTCGGTTGTATTAAGCTCTTTTACTGTGGGCTGCAGCATGGCCGGTGTAATGGAAGAGTAGGGCCCGGGGAATGATGAATGCGCTCAATGACCGAGGAGCCGGTCGCAAGGCTCCCGCTAGGTTAGGCTGCCCTTGAATTTACTACGAAAAATGTGCCTGGACTGGGCAGCGAAGATCTACTTCGACGATCTCACGTAAGTCAAAAATAAAAAAATGATTACGTCCGCTTGCCCCCAAGGCGGCTTAGCGCGTCCCCTGCAATGAGTTGGGTAGGCATGAAACCCAAAAGTCGACGTAAACGGATTCCGAGATCATCAGCAAACGAAGCACAGGAACGAACAGGGTTTACCTAGTAGGATCCGGCTACTAGCTATTTTTAGGCCACCGGATCACCCATTTGGGTAGCTCGTATCGTGGCTTACCACCAAGCGATTACATCCTATGGTCCGACTTGTGTGAGTGGACGAATGACAGCGAGCAGCGCGGAGACCTCTTTTCGTAAACGGAGGCGGTCTCTTGGAGAAGATATTAATCATGAGACCAAGTGGTACCGGATGCTACCTGACGATGATAACGTTACTCCAGTACATCCTCACAACTCATCAGACGTGCCGGTATCTTGCACCCTCGCAGCATCCTGCTTGAACTTCTCATTCCAAACAGTTGATGCCTACCGGGAGCACTACCGTGAGGCCCATGTGCTCCTGTGCTTTGTTTGTGGGCGTATTTTACCTACCGCATACTTGCTGGACATTCATCTCCAGGAGATGCACGATAGTTTTTTCCAGGTTTTAGCCGCTCAGCAAGATATGGTATGGTACCCATATAACTCGTTGTCGGACAGCATGTTTCGTAACTTTTGGTTATTAGTACCGGTGCCTGGTGGAGGGATGTACCACTCTGTCATCCACTGCACAATCCCGAAATCATCACTTCAGTCATTCACATTCACTTAACAAGGAGTATGATGTTCGCGTGGTCTTTGGAGAAGATCCACATGAAGTGAGATCAAGTGAACCGGATTCCAGGCTTCTCTTGCTTTCCCCAGCGGACGCCGCAACTGTAGCGAGTTACGATACGTGCGATTTAGACAGTATATAGAAGCCGCAGAGTTTTAACACATATTTAAATCGGTCAATTTTTGTACAGAATAAGCTGCAATATACAAGACTGCTATGACTGGGGGGAGCGCATTAAGGACTGGTTGATGGATTTGGCCACGCTAGAAAACAGTCGCTCGATTTCCGGAGCACACCGTATGAAGTTCGTATGATCCCAGAAATTGTAACGCGGGTTTCGGATCAATTCGATAAACGTTATCAGAAGGCCGTACGGATGTGGTCGGTTTACTACCAGCCTCTCAATCAAGACCCTTGAAGATAGAGGTATCGGTTGTCAGACAGCGGAATGCTTACACAGTATCATGTATCGATCCAATTACCTTGTTATTTGTTCCTGCACAATCTCCTGATTCGCCTCGGCAAACAGGTAGAGCAGTACACAACTGAAATAATGCGTGTGACTATTAGGGTAGCGAAGTTGATTGGCTATTGAACTGAAGAGCAAGTATCGACCTACGTAAAGATACATTTATGAGCTAAGACTGTGTTTACTAGCCGATTGGCTATTTCCTTACCTTCCGTGTCGAGATCCACCGCCAATTGCTGAAATATGTCCATGGGAGCGCTGTGTGTTATGGGAGTGGAGCTTTGCGACTGCTTACTCTGGGTTTGCGTTATGGCTTGTACACCAACGTACAATACCAGAGCATTGATAGCGGCGACATTATAAGCAGAGTCCGGAAGGAGCAAGCGACTCCGTAAGTCCAGCAGAAACGTTACTGGCCCACGCGTCTTCAAATACACGTCAATGTCTTGCTTGAAATTGTTCAGTAGCAAGCTGCTGGTGTAGTCGGACAGAACGTGCGGCGGCTGGTTGATTTCCGGTAATAAGTCAACTTTCAGATTCGGTGTAAACGGATCCGGCAGCCGCATGTTTCTCGGAAAGGCGCTAAGAATCAGATTCCGCAGTTGTATGCACGTATGGGGAATCACATCTACAAAGCTGAAATGATAGTCGCACAGAAATTCGGGAAAGTCGTGCAGCAAGACAAGCAAAATGCGCAAAGTTGCTCTGTACAATAGCCGCGTGGTTTCCGACATTTCCACTTGTTTCAACAACGGCCCGAGAAATTTAAACAGGTCGACCAAGAGGCGCTGGAAGAACGGCCAAAACTGATGAAGAAGAAAATGAGCCGTCTATTCGGTATACGCACAAGCGGTGTCCAGCTACCTTTTGATTTTCAGCTAAAAGCAGCTTAGACATGAAAAAGCGGTGTGAAACGAGCTGCAGCCACGAAAACGTGAATCCAGGCAGGAATGAAGGCTGGAGAGTATGGAATGTGTTGCTGCATCAAGCATAAACGTAAACAGGCATTCATTGCATCAGAGATGACAGCTATCCACAAATACGTACCTGACGGCCGACAGAATCTGAATGTAAATTGGTTGCAGATCGTGTTCAAACATGTTGAGATCGTTCAGTAGCGTGGAAAACAATCGGAAGAAGGGGCGTTGGTTGAAATGAGTACGCTGCTGTTCGTGGGAATGAACCAAGACCAACACGATAATCGAAAGAATCTTTGCTGTCAGATTCAGCCGCGCATGGTTGTTGTCTGCGCCGGCGGGATCAACATGGTAGCGTACGAGGAGAACAATCAGCCGCGCAAAGGCGTCTACGGCCTGGAAAGGTAGGGCGGGCGGAATATCAGGGCTGGATTTTGACTTGATGTACGAATCAATGCATATCTCCGTGCAAACACGGAAGAATAGTGGTGAGATCGACTCGGCCTTCAGGATGCCTTGCTGTTGCAGCTGAGAAGCGACCTCTGAGAATAAGCATCTGACCAACTAAGCAATTCGAAACACCTTCCCCGTACCTGTTGAATGAAGAACGCATGGGCCTTTTCGTTGGAAGCGGGATGATAAAATGTGCGGGTCCAATCATGGAACAAAGCAGCCAGGTGCTCTCGAAGGCTTGCCGTTTCATTATCTTTTGCAGTCAAATCCTTGACGGAGAAAAGAGGCATATTACTCCTCCATGCTTCCAACTGTTGAACAATGCTGGATGAAGTGTGGTATCAGCAAAATCTACCCTTATCAATGGATGGTGTTCACCAAATAACTGACCCATCTGATAGTTTCCCACGCATTGCCAATTTGTTTAGCATTTCGAGACTATTAAAGAAACCGCTCTGCAATGCTACTGGCTGATCGGCTTCTACAAACTTCTGCATCAAGTCCACGGTGAACTCAATGACAGGTGTGCGGCCACCGTCCATTAAACGAGCCAGTTGCATATCAAGTTCAGAAATACTCAAAAGATTCGCTTGAACAATTGCGAGCGTTGCAGAAACATTGTATTTGCGCTGACCATTAACAGGTTAATACGGACATAGAGCATGTTCGACCAAGCGCCTCTCCTTACCTCATCATCATGGTAGAGCAACCAATCTTTAATTTCTTTTGCTAACCGCTTGGAGACGTCACACATCTTTTCCAGCAGATGCATATAGACCTCTCGTCCGATCGGTGAGTTGTTCTTATACAGTAGCTGGACAACTTTCTGTGCGAAAAGCAGTGCAATTTCATCTCGATTGAAAGAGTGCGATAGGAGCAACAGTATGTCACGCATTAAAATGCGAATTTCATGCTGAGCTGGAAGGGTAGCCAGTGTAGCAGTGGAGTTCTGAAGGACTTGTTGCTCTAAATCGGACATATAATGCTATAGCGATACGTCCTTTAGCTTGGAATTACACCCGAACGTTGCGGCCTAAACAAAACGCGTCTCACCGCAAACTTTTCAACACATTGTTGCGTGGGTAATGCGCCCCTTGGTTCCTCAAATGTTCCTTCCCCAGCACCCGGAAGGACAGCAGAGACCGTGTCTGAGCGTGTTTCTGCCCGAGGTATTGCATGCCGAGTCGTCTTTTCACCAAGTTCGGCGCCTGTATATGACAAAATTGGTATTCTGCATTGAAATGCAAATGCATGTCAGGTTCTTCAGCAGAAGGCCTACCAGGCGTAGGGGACATTTGCCGAGATACTCTAGAGAAGTCTTCGTATACGCGGAACTACGCGAAGTTAGAAACATACTCGCCAACCATAGCCTTGCACCGTGTAATAGTTTACCTGCTGCACATTTAGTCCGCCAATTTTTAGCCGCAGCGGCTCCGGTAAAGTGGAAGGATACCGGGAGGCCGCGTAAACAGCCATATCATAGTATGGTTGATTACTCCGCTTCATTCAAGAATTAGATCGGTTCCGCATTGAAACGGGCTAAGCTTTTAACTCACCTCTCGATGTTTTCGTCGATTAACAAAAGATGTGGCCAACGCCTCGTCAATGTCAGGCAGGGCCTTCTCAGCAGCGGCTTTCTCTAATACAGAGCACGCCAGATCTAAATTGTCGGCTACAATAATGTACACGGCTTGCTCCGGCATCGTTTGCTGGTAATATCAGTGACAATGTCAAGCTAGATTCGGTTGGTAACGCAATGCGACGAGCATCGTATACCTCTGTGAAGCCGTTCTGCACCAATAGACTGCGGAGATGAGACATCATGCTCACCCGTAAGGGTTCACGAGATGATACTGCAGCCAAGCTCCCTGGACATCATAATTAGAGCTAGCACCCAACTCTCTCACTGGTTGTACGTACCCGCGAGGTTAGACACCATGAGATGTGCAGCCTTGCGCATTTTATTCTCATCCGGCTCTAAAGCAAAATCTTTGATAACGATTTCTCGCGTAGCGATTCCTGCGATAGTGACGCTTCGCTCGACAACAGGGGATATTATCTACAAGAAGCCTAACTCAGCGACACAATTTTACGGCTCCGAATACACACAAAATTGAACCTCTCTTATAGCGCGATCAATAGCGATGTGCACTATTCTCTTTAAGGATGGCTGCGCAGTAAAAATTGGCAAGTTGGGGTTAAAAGTGATGAAAGCTGCGAGATTCGGGATGCCAACCCCGTTTTCATCGGCTGGAGACAACAATGAGATGGCGTATAGAATGCCAGTTGACAATAAGATGGATCTCACCAGCGGTTGTATTTGTTGCCAATGGTGTGTGATTGGAGAGTGAGAGCAGTGGTTGGTCAGACCCCAAACCTGCTCCCAATCCGCTAGTGAAAGTGGCAGAGTTCGGATCTACAGGGAAAGCTCCTCCCAGTGTTCCGTTACCCACAGCCCCGGTAGTTGAAAGGGTTGAAGTCAGAGGTTTGCCAATATTCTTAAAAGCGTCGGTGGTAATGGTGGACTCTCTCTGGGGTCTATTGCGCAGGAGACTCGTTGGCTGAATATCTGGACATTCCGAAGGTCAACCACGCCGGCAATCTGTGATATATATACAACAATTCAAACCTTTGACATCGAGTTTGATGTTTTTGCAAAGGACTTCGATCTCAAATTTCAAATTCAACTTCAGGTCGGCAAAATGATATAATTCAGCTAGCAGTTTCATGACGGCCATGAGCCACGGGTTGGGAGGTTTGAAAACTTTGCTAGCGTTGCACTGCTCGAGGACCTTGCATACAAAAGGTATAACCACTATCAAGCGTCCGCTGTCGTACCCCTCAAGTAGTAGATCCTAAAATCACCAGTCAGTTTCGTGTGCAAGGGAGGAGGCGGCGCTCAAATATATCTTACTACCTTCACCGCCAAGTTTTTGTGCTTAATTGGCCTGTTTTTGCCAAGAGTGATACCTCCAAGCCATGTTCCAAGGTTTTTTAACAAGGAGCGTTCTTGAGAAGATGTAACAGTTTTCTCCGAGTTCAGCAAAATGCGTATATTCGCAAATGTCTCGTGAAGAATGTGGCGATAGAGACTCATGCTATCCAGTGCGTCCAAGAAGGCGATGTACAATGAGTGGAAATTTGGTTCAATGCTCGCCCGCTTGACGACAATGTAGTGGCTAAACCAGCGAAAATGGTGCTCCTTAAGAATATCTTTAATTTCAGTAACCTTTGCGTCAAGGTTCGCGAATGACACGTTATTGATTATGAAAAGAATCTTGTCCTGAGTGCCTTCGGTGGGAACTTCGAACTGATCGCGATTAGCGGCATCGAGGAGAGTATCCAGTCTTAACGCTGTGAAGACGGGTGCTTCAACTGCGCTCGCGCCTTCACTGCGGTCTAAAATATTATTCGAAGTCAGGGCTAGATTTGCCTCCGCTGTCAGATGCTCGCTTTGCTGATCGACTCCACTGGTGTTTACTTGTCGTTGAAGAGTTTTGATATATTGTACCATTTCCGGGTGCGCCTGATACAGATGGCCAATCTGTAGCAATAACGAGCCGTATTGCGGCCACTCTCCAAGCCGCGCTTGAAACTGGTTCAGTGCTTGAATACCAAACTTGAACAATCGAGATCCAACCGGTTGGCGAAGTGCATCCAAGACGTATCGAAGAGCCATGCCCAACGCCCTGGACGTAACTATCTGATTCTGAATCAGGGCGCCAAAGAGCAGACTCGTAATGGCAAGCTCCTTCTCAGGATATCGCGGAAAAAATTTGTACTCGTCGAAAAGATTGTGCACCATGCATTTGTAGATATCCTGCTCTCGCGGGGTCGCAGACGTCTTGAATCGTTGGAGGAGGTCGACGACTTGATTGATGGTGAGGTCGCCCTTGTAAATCTTCTCGTAGTATGAATTCGCCTCCTCTTCAACATCATCTGTGAATGTGTTCCCGTCAGCCAATGCACCATCCCCTACGGAGGCGACATTGACTAATCGAGGGTAGGTTTGAAGACAGGTGCCGGTCACTTCCTTTAAGAAATCGGAACTTGCTGGGGTCATTGTACTGCAGACATCCAAAAATTAGTATGAGCTCTTTTTGCAACAATTGATAATCAGGGCCATCTGCTGACCTGCTATGTGCATGCAAGACTCGCAGGAAAGTCGCCACAACGTCAACCGATAATGGAACAGACCGCTTAGGGTTTGATGCATCCATACGGGCACTTTGCGACGTAACTTTGTCATTCAAAAATTCCAAACACGCAGTCACAAACACTTCTCCCTCATCTCGAATGTGATCCTGCAGCCATTTCTCCAAGTTAAGATAATCCCTCCGAGATGCGAGCGCGGCAAGATCAATGGCAAAAGAAAATGGCTTGATTTCCAGAATCTGAGACAACGCCTGGGAAAAGTAAACCTTTATTACCAGTATCGCAATAAGCACATCCGCACAAGAAACTGCTTACTCTCATTTCCTGTGCGACGTCCAAAATTCGGGACAGGGATGATGGATCCTTGGCATACAAATGTAACAAGCCTGATGTTGACAAGCTTTGGTTTACTTGCCATAGCCGCGGGAGAACAAAGCCAGAGTTTGGGTGTCCCGTGAGAAACAACATTACGAGTCCCGGGGTCATTTCCTTCATGATAGCATTCCAGGGGAACTGAAGAAGAAAAAATGGGTATAACGGCATCAGATGATCCGCCTATTAAGGTATCACACTTACTGCCACTTGGGCAAAGCCCAGCAAAAGAAGCTCTGGTGATTGCTGGACGCCTTGTTCAAACAAAACTTTCACATCTTCATACAAGGGTCCCTCTGACAACAGGATCAACGTTTCAATCAGCTCAACCGAATTGAATGCTTGGGTGGCTAAGGATGGTATAGCTGCTCGTGCAGAGTTCGATGCATCCAAGGGCACAACGCGCTTGAGAGTGGTTTGATTAAGACTGAAGAGCTCGGGTGTTGAGTGAATGGCCTGCCTTAAAAAGGATAGCTGTCCCTTATCATTGTTCCACCGGCAGAAAAATGCCTTCACGGGAAACTGATAGATGTCCTACGTGATACCATCATTCAGAATGCTGTTAAAGAAACGCAAGCCCTTCCCGACCAACCTTGAGATAAACTTTGGAAGCATTTAACAGAACAGCGAGCCCTTGGGAATCGGCGATATTGAAGTCCTTATGATCACACGCACGCATGACGACGTACCAATCCAACTTCGGGTTCTAGCGCATCGGTTAGCCCTGCGTCCGGTCATTTCCCAAAATGGAACTTACCAGATCCGCCACGACCGAAGCAAAAACTTCCACATCCCATGACGACATATGTTGAACTGCTACATCAGCACCTTCAAAGATTGATGCCGCCAGACCTTGCGCAGCCGCGCTTTGTTCCAAATTTGAATGTGTTCTGACCATCATTATTAACACTCGTGCGACCTCCTCTTCGTTTAAGCTTGCAGATGAGGAAAACACATGATCCATGACACGCCTAAGGATTATAGAAGAGCTTGTGGCCCCATAACCAAGTTCCTCCATCAGCTCTGCCAACGATATCCCGGCACTGACTTGATGAGCGAGAGATTCCTCCGTAGGATCCATGCTGAAATAAGGGATCCGCTAAGATACATGCCCGCAATCGCTCACCGCTGCCTTACTTACCTTGGGTCTGGTAATGGAAGGCGGTTGTCTGACTTGAAACTGCTCGATGCGACCGACAGGTCCAAGCTGCTCGCGATATTCTCAATGTGCCCAAGACGATGAAGGATTGTCAAACTGCGGAGCACTAATTGTCGATCGATTCCGTCCACGCCTTGTCGTTTCAGATGATCAACGGCTCCTACGGCAAGGTCAGGAATGGACGATGTCACAGGCGACGCTGCTATGGCGGGCCAAGAAAAAAAAGGTTTTCAGACTCAGTTAGTAGCATGCTCTGAGAACATATGAGCAAAAGAATAAGCCTACAATCGACAGCTTCGCGCTCGTCCGCAATAAGCAGAGTGGCCGCAACTACAAATCGCTGAACTACACTGAGATCAGAGGTCTCAAGGAGAGTTCGCCAAGTAGTTGGAGCAGAGGACGATTTAACGTTGATGGGCTTCCAACAATACGGATCACTGGACGACGTATTCAGGAGAGGGAACCCTACCGAAACGAAACTCAACGAGCCCGCTTGCGATCGCAAAAACTAGGAGGCGGGCGATAAATGCAACAGCGAAATGGTACACGGACAGCTACTACTACCTGGTGCAGCTCAGTGAACGTCAGCGCCCCTGGGAACAAGAGAGCCTGCGAGCAAAGAAATGCAAGCTGGCTGAGGACGACGTTCCTGGACGAAGTCGTGGGATAATCCAACAACACTAGGAAAAGAGAAACCAGTGGATAATCTGGATGCATTGGGCAAGAAGCCCTCACGTTGCGGCTTGCAAGAGACCGACAGATGGAGGGCAATGAACGCCCACGAAGCAACAAGTGTAACCGCAGAGAGGAGAGCGTTTAGCCAGCTGTAATCGCAATCCTATGAGCAAAGCTTCCCCATTTATCGTAACTGTGCCAACTTTTGCAATCACTTCGAATCGGCGCGAATCGCCTCGAATCAGAACGATGATATGGCTGTGCCACTCTTGCAATGATTCCACATGATCAGATGCCGATTAGTGTACAGCAAAAGCAGATTAGTGTGCGATATCACGTGTATCACGTGGTAGTCTAGCATTCAGTAATGCTGGGTAAAATGTGTACTGTACAATGGGATGCTGACATGACACATGTGATATCACACTGCCCATACAGTATGTGGGTGTTTATGATGATCCCATGTGACTGCACATGAACCAAATCAATTCCATTCAATAGCAGTCCACCAACCAGTTCACATGCAGTCACATGTGATTGTCATAAATGCCCACATACTGTACTGTATTGGCAAAAACAAATGTCAGTGCCTCACACACCAGGGAATTAACTGGTGACAACCAGTTCAGAAAAGCTAACTAGCTAACTCCTTACAAGTAAATAACTACTACTAGGCCCAATTACACATGCAATAATGTCATGGTAGGTCAATCAGGTAACTGAGCCCACCACCACAAGAGAAATCTGTAGTGATATTAGATGCCTAGGGATGTCATGGACTAGTTGATGCGAGCATGTTGTAACAGGCTAGCAGGGACATGAAGACAACAGAAAACTAGGGAAGACTTGGTTACTACTTGTTATTTTTCTTTGAGGGGCCTCAGAGAGGTCCTCTTTTTATAGACAAAAGGGGCTGACAAATGCTATATCCTAACTACCCAATCAGATCTCACCCACATCATCCTAAACTATTTGTCAGCCTATTGCACCATTTGCACCCAATCAGAACTCATGCATGTCATCCTAAACTATTTGTCAGCCTATTGCACCATTTATAGCCAATCACAAGTAAGACAAGTTATCCTAAATACATTGTGCCACTTGATTGAAAGGAGCAGATGCCAGTGTGTCAGAATACTCATCTAATTTAGCCAGAAATGGCTAAATCTGCTTATTTATCTAATTCTGGTCAAATGAATGCTGACACCATCAGCAAAGTCATGTGACCACTAGTTTGGAACCACACCTAACCAGTATAACTATAGCACTGACAGAAGAATTCTGTCACACTTAAGAAGGCTCACATGGAACACTGGGTGGATCTTCATGGTGCTGGGGAGCTCAAGGGTGTAGTTCTGAAATTCATCCTTGGCCTTGATTCTGTAAGGTCCAAGCCAGGGGTGAAAAAATTTCTGAGCTGGTCTCTGGGCTTCTTCTCCTGGGGTGATGCCTTCTCTAGATAGCCAAACTTTGGAGCCTAGGGGGTAGCTTGGGGCCTTGCTGAGAGATTAAGGATCTGGGCTGCCTTGGGGGTGGTGGCTATGGGGTGGAGGATGCTATCCACATAGCAGGTCTTCTTGCAGCTAGAGCATGCTAGCCTCAGGTGGCCATGTGCATGTCCATCTTTCTTCAGGCATCCAATAGCTTTGCACTTGGGGCAAGCTGCAGTCACCACCTACTTGGAACTCCATGCTGAAGTCTGGTGGCAAAGCCATGTCAAGAACCACCCAGTAGGATCCCCTCTCAGAATCCAGTCTTGGGACCAGTTCAAGAGAGCCCTTCAAGAGAACTTCCTCCCAGCAAATGCCACCAGAGCAGCAAGAGACCAGTTGGCCAGGCTCAAACAACAAGGTGTAGCGAACGACTCTGATAAACCGGTTCGCTCAAAGGCATCAGGTGACCACAATTGAGGTTTCCGCAATTGTAACCTAAGCTTCGAAACCCCTAAGATCAAGCTCGGTTCTGGGCTACACCAGCACAGTGTGAAGGATACGTTACGCAGCCATGATCGATCATGGCGATGGTCCGAGATGGGAAGATCGGACGCCGCCACCCTAATGAAGGCTACGGAAACTAGTGTAGACGTTACCGTAGCATATTCTTGTATAAAAAGAGGAATTCAATAAAATAAGTCGGCGGCCAGAAGCCGTAGCGACAAAAAATCCCCACAACTAGCTTCTCAACCCCAATCCTAGGTTAACAGGAACCTAACAGAGCGCTTCAATGGCCTGATCACCCGCACTGAAGCCTCTAAATCCTGCTCGGTTCACAACTAACCGACTCTCCTTGCCTCTCGCCCTCAAGTCGCTACCGACGCCCAAAGAAAGGATTTGGAGACTATGATTCCTAGTACGGACACCCACACAACCTGCTAGGAGACCCAAGTTGTCTTTACCGTAGTCTACCAACAAAAAATCCGTTACAAAGGCTCAGTAAAGGAGTACCTAAACCAGTTCAATACTTTATGCCTTCAGGTGGATGACTTGTCAGAAGCTGAAAAGTTAGACAAGTTTATCAGAGGGCTTAAACCCAGGGTTCAGGAACAACTGGAGCTCAACCTCACCAGTTGTTGAGATTCAGGCTTAAACCACGCTGTATGATCTATAAATCATGTGAGATCATGCTGGGATGTCAAAAGAAGCCAGGCCACCAGCTACTACTCCCCCAAGGCTGAGAACTCTGGAGTAGTCCCTATGGAGATAGATAGTATATCCACCAACTCTGGGAAGCCTCTCTCCAAACTCACTGAGGCTGAGAAGACTGAGCTCAGAAAGAAGGGAGCCTGTTTCAGGTGCAGAAAACCAGGCCATATTGCCCCCCTATGCCCCTTGAAGACCAAGCAGCAGGGAGATGGCAAGCAGACTCAGTAGAAGATAGAGGTTCTGCCTCTACTGGGGAAGATATCAAGAACCACCACCCTGACACCCACCACCTGGTACACTCTCCTGTTATTCAACCCTTGGACCTATTGGACCCACCTGAAACCACCCCTGAGATTTTAACTATCCATGGACTTTACCTGGAACCCCAGAGAACCCCAGCATCCCAGAGAACCCCAGAAACCCAGAGAACCCCAGAAACTCCAGAGAACCCCAGAAACCCAGAAAATCCCAGGACCCCCTGAGAACCCCAGAATCCCAGAGAACCCCAGAACTCCAGAGAACCCAAGAACCCCAGAGAACCCAAGAACCCCAGAAAACCCAAGAAC
>NW_015971554.1:0-99818 GCF_000182565.1 Spizellomyces punctatus DAOM BR117
CCCAGACCACCCAGGCCACCTACCAAGAAAGCAAGATCCATGTAGTAGAGGTGGCTCCATACTCTTTAAGTACCCCCAAAGGGCCAAGAATTCCCCAGAGTCACTTGCTGACTGTGCAAGGTAGAATCCAAGGAATCCCAGTAACCATTCTCCTGGATAATGGGGCAAACCAACTCTATGTGTCACAGTCCTTTGTCAAGAAGGCACAACTGGTGACTCATTCTCTCCCTGGAGCAGAAATCTCTATGGCTGATGACAGAAAGCACCAAGAAATAGGCTTTGTCAAAGGTCTTCAGTACTCAGTAGGAACCTACACAGAACAGTCAGACTTTATAGTAGCCCCAATCAAGTTTGACTTGATCCTGGGTATACCTTGGTTTGCCTGGAGGAATCCCAGTATCAACTACAACAAGAACACTGGGACCTTCACCACCTCCCAGCACCCCAGAGTCAGATGGTTTGTTAAGCAGGCCAGCTCTTCCAACAAATCCCAGAAGTCCAATCTTATCACCATGGTATCAGCAAAGATGTTGGCCAGAACACTGAAGAAGAGGACAGCAACAGCTTTTGCTGTGTATCTCAAGAACCCTCAAGATACCAGCACCCCTCCAGACACCATGGATTCCAAAGTCACCAAGCTTCTTGAAAACTATCAAGATGTCTTTGCTGAAGAGCTTCCCCCAGGACTTCCCCCTGAGAGATCAGTAGATCACAGAATTGAACTCAGTGACCCCAACCAGACCCCCTGGAGACCAACCTACCACCTCTCTTCTTTGGAGTTAGAAGAACTGAGGAAGCAGCTTTCAGAGCTTCTGGAGGCAGGCCACATCAGACCATCCAAGAGCCCATTTGGAGCACCTATCCTCTTTGTTAAGAAGAAAGAAGGTTCTTTGAGGATGTGTGTGGACTACAGGGCTCTGAATAAAATCACCATCAAGAACAGATATCCCCTCCCTAGGATTGATGAGCTGATGGATAGGCTGAATGGGGCCCAGGTGTTTACCAAGCTAGATCTGAAGTCAGGCTATTACCAGATCAGAGTCCACCCAGAAGACATCCCCAAGACAGCCTTCAGAACCAGATATGGTCACTTTGAGTTCCTGGTCATGTCCTTTGGAATGACCAATGCCCCAGCCACTTTCATGACTTTGATGAATGATGTTCTAAGACCCTTCTTGGACATCTTTGTCATTGTCTACCTAGATGATATCCTCATCTACTCCAAGACCCCAGAAGACCACCTGGACCACCTCAAGCAGGTTCTACAAGCCCTTAGGCAGAACAAACTGTATGCCAACCCCAGCAAGTGCCAGTTCTTCAAGCAAGAAGTAGAGTTTCTTGGCCATGTAGTCTCACATGAAGGAGTCAAGCTTGACCCCAAGAAAGTGCAGACTGTTCAAGAATGGCCCACCCCTCAGAGTGTCACTGAAGTCAGACAGTTCATGGGCCTGGTGACCTACTTCCATAGCTTTCTGAAGGACCTGGCAGAGCAAGCTGCACCATTGACAGACCTGTTGAGAAATGACAAGCCCTGGACCTGGTCTGAACCTCAGGAGAAAGCTTTTCAGCAGCTGAAGGATATGGTCACCAAAGCCCCTGTACTCAGACCCTTTGACCCAGCCTTGCCTACCACTGTCTTCCCTGATGCCTCAGGCTATGCAGTTGGTGCATGGCTTGGACAGGATGATGGGAAAGGCATGAGACCAGTTGCCTACCATTCCAGGAAGATGGCCCCAGCAGAGACCAGATATGACACCAGAGAACAAGAGCTGTTAGCCATCCATGATGCCCTCAGAGTTTGGAGGCCCTACCTGGAAGGAACCCCCTTCAAAGTTATCTCAGACCACCAGCCCCTCAAGTGGCTACAGAACCAGCCCTTCTTGACCAGAAGACAAGCCAGATGGGTCATGAATTTCCAATCTTTTGACTTTGAGATTGGCTATGGCCCAGGAAGACTCCACACAGTGGCAGACATCCTGTCTAGAAGACCAGACCTGGCCCCAAGATGCATCAAGTGCAAGGCCTTGGTGACAGCAGAGTTGAATGCTGTGACCCACACCACCAGCACCCTTCAAGAGAGATTGAAGACCAGTACCACAGAAGACCCAGAACTTCAAGAGCTCATCCAAGCTTTGGATGACCCCAGGAGACCAGAAGACCAGCAACAAAGGCTCAAGTACCTCAGCCATCAGGATGGGTTACTCTATTTCCAGGACAGGATCTTTGTTCCTAGTGACCCAGACCTAAGGTTGAGCCTACTCCAAGAAACCCATGACACTCAGTATGCTGGACACTTTGGCATCACCAAGACCCATGATGCCCTAGCAAGGCATTACTACTGGCCAAGGATGTACAAGGACATTAAGAAGTATGTCAAGTCTTGTGATTCCTGCCAGAGAAGCAAACCTAGTCAGCAACCACCAGCAGGCTTGCTGCAGCCCCTCCCAGTACCCAAGACCAGATGGAGCCAGATCTCCATTGACCTGATCCCTGACCTACCCATGACTTCCTCTGGTCACAATGCCATCTTTGTCATTGTTGACAGATTGTCAAAGAGAGGCCACTTCATCCCTACCACCACCAAAGCCTCAGCCAAGGACCTGGCCCTGCTCTTCTTGAAGCACATCTTCAAGCACCATGGCCTCCCAGAAGTGATTGTATCAGACAGAGACACCAAGTTCACCAGTTCATTCTGGTCCAACTTGATGCAACTCTTAGGCTGCAACACCCTCCTAGCCACTGCAAGACACCAGCAGACCAATGGACAGGCAGAGAGAACCATCAAGATATTGAAGATCTACCTCAGAGCTTCCCTGGAGTACAACATGAAGAATTGGGAAGATCTTCTCCCCTTTGCTGAGTTTGCCTACAACAACAGTGTCTCAGAAACCACAGGCTTTACCCCATTCTACTTGGAGAATGGCCAGCATCCCAGGACCCCAGCAACACCACCAGGAGAAAGCAATGATCTTGAAGCAACAGACTTCCACCAGTATATTCAGCAACTGCTTCAAGTAGCCAAGGATAACATGATACTGGCCCAAGAAAGACAAGTTCAGCAAGCCAACAAGTCTCTCAGCAAGGCCCCAAGCTACCCCCTAGGCTCCAAAGTTTGGCTGTCTAGAGAAGGTATCACCCCAGAAGAAGAAGCCCAGAGGCCAGCCCAGAAACTTCTTCACCCCTGGCTTGGACCTTACAGAATCAAGGCCAAGGATGAATTTCAGAATTACACCCTGGAGCTCCCCAGCACCATGAAGATTCATCCAGTGTTCCATGTGAGACTCCTCAAGCCTTACTTGGACCCCACAGAGGAGTTCCCTACCAGACCAGTACCCCCTGAGCCTGAGCCAATTACCAGCAAGGAGAAGAGTTTTGGGAAGTTGAGAAGATTCTTGACCACAAGACCAGAAGGAAGAAGAATCTCTACCTCATCAAGTGGAAAGGCTATCCCTCCTCTCAGAACACCTGGGAACCAGAAGAAAGCCTCCTACCCCATGGCAGAGAAATCTTGAAGGAGTTCCTAGCCCAGAAGGGAGCTTAATCTTAAAGTGGGGGAGTGTGACAGAATTCTTCTGTCAGTGCTATAGTTATACTGGTTAGATGTGGTTCCAAACTAGTGGTCACATGACTTTGCTGATGGTGTCAGCATTCATTGGACCAGAATTAGATAAATAAGCAGATTTAGCCATTTCTGGCTAAATTAGATGAGTATCCTGACACACTGGCATCTGCCCCTTTCAATCAAGTGGCACAGTGTATTTAGGATGACTTGTCTCACTTGTGATTGGCTATAAATGGTGCAATAGGCTGACAAATAGTTTAGGATGATATGTATAAGATCTGATTGGTTGCAAATGGTGCAATAGGCTGACAAATAGTTTAGGATGACATGTATGAGTTGTGATTGGTTGCAAATGGTGCAATAGGCTGACAAATAGTTTAGGATGATGTGGGTGAGATCTGATTGGGTAGTTAGGATATAGCATTTGTCAGCCCCTTTGTCTATAAAAAGAGGACCTCTCTGAGGCCCCTCAAAGAAGAATAACAAGTAGTAACCAAGTCTTCCCTAGTTTTCTGTTGTCTTCTTGTCCCTGCTAGCCTGTTACAAAGAGCCACTGAAAATGGTGCCAAAGTTGAGTTTGGCAGCAAGGGATGCTGTATCAAGACTTCAGACAGCCAGGAGGCAATCCAGGGAACTCTAGGGGGCGGTCTATACATGTTTCATGCAAGAGAACATGCAAACATAGCCTCTGGAATGAGTTTGGACCTCTGGCATCACAGGTTAGGACATCTGAACATCAACAGCATCAAAATCTTGGCTAGGAACCAGCTGGGAAGCAGTCTGGAGGTCAAGAATCACACAGAAACATCACCATGTGAAGCCTGTGCCATTGGAAAGATTACCAGGTGTCCCTTTCCAAAGGGAGAAGCAGCTAGAGCAGCTCTACTGCTGGGGGTGGTTCACAGTGATGTGTGTGGGCCCATGAAGACACCAAGTCATGGTGGAGCAAAGTACTTTGTCACATTCATTGATGACAAGTCAAGGATGACGGCAGTTTATCTTCTGAAGGAGAAGAGTGAGGTTCTCAGCATATTCAAGGAGTTTGAGGCCTGGGCAACCAACTTCACAGGGCAGAAGATCAAAACTCTCAGATCAGACAATGGGGGAGAGTATGTGGGCGAAGAATTCAAGAAATTCTGCAAGCAGAAGGGAATTCAGCAGCAATTCAGCACCCCCTACACACCAGAGCAGAATGGTGTTGCTGAGAGGATGAACAGAACGCTGGTGGAAATGGGAAGGTGCATGCTGCACCACAGTGGACTCAGCTACAAGTTCTGGGGCGAGGCAATCATGACAGCGGTCTATCTCAGGAACAGGAGCCCCACTGCAGCACTCAGCAACCAATCCACACCATTCCAAGAGTTTACAGGCGGTAAACCAGATCTCCAGCACCTCAGAGTGTTTGGCTGCGTGGCCTACACTCATATTCCAAAGGAAAAGTGGTCAAAACTTGATGAGAAGGCCAAGAAGGCAGTCATAGTCGGCTACAGCACTCAGAGTAAGGCCTGCAGACTGTGGGTACCTAAAATAAACCAAGTATTTCAAGGGACATCATTATTGATGAAAGCTTGATGTGGGAAGCTCAAAGGCAACAGAAGACATCACTGCAAGAAGACAAGATTGAGATTCCTCTGGGAGGGGAGCCTTCATTCTTGGGCAACCAAGAGGGGCTAGGGCTGGATGGAGAGACTCAGAGAAGGTCCAATGTCACACTAGAACGCTATGTCTGATTGAGAATCAGATATAGGAATATGTCAAACTACCTCTGGGGAGATGAACAGTTGGCTGCAAGTGGGTCCTCAACCTGAAACTCAACTCACATGGGTCATTAAAGAGGGAGGCACAAGGCAAACCTGGTGGCCAAAGGGTACTCCCAAGTTGAGGGACTGGACTACAAGGAGACATTTACACCAGTAGTTAAGTGTGCCACCATCCAGATATCCCTCACACTGGCAGCCATGGGGGACATGGAGATCTATGTGTGGAGAGAGGACATCTATGTGGACCAGCCAGAAGGCTTCACCACAACAGGAGGACTTGCTTGCAAGCTGAAGAAGAGTTTGTATGGTCTGAAGCAGGCTCCAAGTGCCTGAAACAAAGTCATTGACCAGCAATGGACTTCCACAGATATGAATCAGACCATTGTGTAACAGAATTCTTCTGTTAGTTACTTTGTCTTTAGTTAGTCAGTCAGTAGTATCAGTAGTGTAGTAGTTTGGACTTAGAGATTTTCAGTGCAAGTCCATTAGTCTTAAAATGGCAGGCACATGTCTCTGAAACAAATGTTAGTAAGGAGGCAGGCCTAAAGGTTGATTTACCTAAATTAGGCAAGTCATACTCCTGAAAGGAAAATGTGAGTCAGAGACACATGTCTGAAACAAATTCCCCTTACTGAGCTGCAGAAAATAATTTTTGCTGCAAAGATAAGGAGGATACATTGTGACTCAGTAGTTTAGAAGTCTTTTCATTGGTTAGAGATAAAACTGAAGCCTTGGCATTTTTGTCTATAAAAAGGGAGTGTTCCCACACCCCCCTCTAATAGAATAACCAAGTTTTCCCCAAGTCTTCCTAGTCTTCTTGTCCCTGCTGCCTATTGTTACACATTGACTCTACACCAATAAGCTGACTGGCATCTACCTTATCCACTCTGTGGATAACCTGATTCTGGCTTCAAGCAATGTTCAGCAGCATCAAGAACTCAAGAGGCTACTCAAGAACCAGTTCAAGATGGCAGATGTTGGTGAATTGGAATACTTCTAGGTATTCAAATCAGTAGCTACATGGCCAACAGAATCAGCTGGCTATCTCAGCAGCAGCACAGGCTTCAGATTCTCAAGAAACTCAAGATGGAGGACTCCAAACCTGTTGTGTACTGTTTGCATGCTCAGCCCACTTTTTCAAATGCACAGTTGTGCTCAGTTTCCTGTCACTGTTTGGAAAGAGGAGTAAAGCTAAAAAGAGTACAATATTATATATTAGGTTCTTCTTTATAAATATGTATTAAAGTGAAATCAGTCCTGAATATATAGAAAAGGACATCATTAGGTCAGGTAGAATGTGCAACTTACATTATATATTATATTAAAATTTATTTTTTAGTATATAAAGGGCAGCAAATATATATAAGTATTATTCTTAATTACAGACAATAATTCTGATACAACCATACAACTTACACAACCTATTCACTGTTCAGTATAGCAGAAATATAGCAGCATTTATATTACTAAATTTGATATTATCTCATCAGATTTGTGTACTTTTTATTACAATATACTTAATATAGGAAAGGTATCAGAAATAGCCTTAGAATATCAAGCTATCTATTAAAATATTTCCCTGCAACACAGCTTTTCCCCACATCATCTGCTGGTGCTCAATATACCATGGTTATTCCTCCAATAACTTGAGGACTTCTATGTGTTATTCCTCCAATAACTTGAGGACTTCTATGTGTTAGCTAGTGAGGAGTTTCTGAGAAAATGATACAGAAAACAGAATGGGAATAAGGGTATTGTAGCGGATTTTTTGTTGGTAGACTACGGTAAAGACGACTTGGGTCTCCTAGCAGGTTATGTGGGTGGCCGTACTAGGAATCATAGTCTCCGAATCCTTTCTTTGGGCGTCGGTAGCGACTTGGGGGCGAGAGGCAAGGAGAGTCAGTTAGTTGTGAACCGAGCAGGATTTAGAGGCTTCGGTACGGGTGATCAGGCCGTTGAAGCGCTCTGTTAGGTTCCTGTTAACCTAAGATTGGAGTTGAGAAGCGAGTTATGGGGATTTTGTGTCGCTACGGCTTCTGCCCCCAACTTATTTTATTGAATACATCCTTTTTATACAAGATTCTTGGATAAACTGTTAAACTAAACTAAACTAATGGGTGTCGCTGCACCGCAACTGATTTATTGGTGGCGGTACCAATCTCTTCCTTTTCCGCACTGGCTCGGGCCTCCACAGGTTGTACAAGGCATGCTGAAATCTAATGCGCCAATTGCCATTCTCCGAACCAGTTTTTTTGGTCGCGGTAACCCAATCGGTGGAGTTGGTCACGCGATTCGTGCTTCCCGCGTCCGATTTGGGCTTACTCGCGATCTCTCGAAGACGTCCTCGTTGTTACATCCCCCCTTTGAAGAGCCAACGCACCGGTGCTCCGAGCGGGGGTGTTGGGACATCAATTACCAGGTCGGTACCAGATCTGTGGGGTCCGCTTCATCTGCATCTTGGTTCACGACCCAGATGATACTGGCACGGCCACCGACGTTGCAACAAAACCAGATTTGATCTGTTGCGGTACGAACGATGGTACCCGGGGTCACGTCGGGGCCAGTTCTGGTTACGTAGAGGGCCGTAAAGGTCTCCGCGGCCCTTTTCAGGTTTGTCGCGCGGAAATGGTACTCCGCGTGCTCGTGATGTCGGGGTCTGGTGAGCCTTGCAGAGGCTTCCGCTGCGTTCGCCGTCCTTAGGAGCACCGTCCTAGCTGCTTCAATGATGGCGGACGCAAACTCGTGGGTGTCGTCGTTCGGCCAATCGGTGAACGGAGCCATTTTTCGGCTTCCCGCCTCGTGTTGGGGAACCCCGCGGTCAAGCCAAGCGGCGCACGGAGCTGGGCGCCCTCTTTTTCCGGGTTTTTTCGCGTCGGCAACTATTCCAACCACTGCTTCACCACCATCGGTGGCCTTGCTGTAGGGGTCCGCAATGTGGTTTGTGAGGGGCTGGCCCACCGCATAAGGTTTCGGAGCGTCGACTCCCAGCCAAAACTCATGCCCTGGAGTCTGCAGCGGCACGTTGGGGTTGGTCCGAAGCTGATGAACCCAGGAGTGAACCCAGGTAGCGATCGCAACCCCAAGGCAATCCAGCACGCCCTCGGCCTCGAAGTCGCCCGAGTCTTCCTCCCAAGGGTAGCCGGACATGTACGTGGAGGGTACGCTCACTCCTGCTTGTCCTCTGAGATCGGTGTTCATTGTGTTAGAAATGGAAGTTTTAGTTTCGGTGTCGATAGAAGGGGTTTGCGAAGCAGAGTGAGTGTGTAAGGGAAGTAGGTCGTGGGCGGTTGAAGAAGAAAAAAGAGGGGGAGCGTGCAGGGGCGTCCTTTTAAGGTTGTCGCCGGCTGATTTTGACAGCTCAGACGCGCGTAAGCGTGATCGGGAGGCTTGGTGTGGCGTTCTCGACTGGTGAGGTAAGCCACGCAAAACTGGTTTTCTTTCTGGTGAGAGGGCGTGATTATCATGTGAGCTATCGTCCGGATAAACCGCGAAGCATTGGTGGTCGGAAGCATAAGCCGTATCTTCCAGGGCGTCGCCTGCAAGGCTGACTACCAAAGAGTCCTCTACTAGTGTGCTAGTGGGAGCTCTGGATCTCCAGTACTCTTCTAAGGCTTCGGAAGCCTCTGTTAGGGCTTCCTCTGGTTCCCAGGTATCCTCATGGGGTGGGTATCCGGACCAATGTATTCGAAATTGACGTTTTCCGCGCCTGGTTCGATGGTCTACTATCGCTTCCACTTCAAACTCGCCATCTGAAGCGTCAGAATCCTCCGCTTGTGCTTCCGCAACCTTTTCCTCAGTTTCGGCGTCGACAGGCTTCTGGTACGGACGTAATTTCGATATGTGAAACCATGGATGAAGTCGTCTCATCTTGTCTGGCAGTTTTAACTCATAGTTGTCACGGAGAGGGTTACAGTCGGTCACCGTGACTGGTCCCAGCCATTTCGGAGCGATCTTGGACTCATACCCTGCTAGGTTTTTCGTGCTCAGAAGCACCTTATCTCCTCTCCGGAACTCCAAATGTCATCGCGATAAATCATAATATCTTTTCTGCGAATCCTGGGCTTCGATCATCAGATCTCGGATAAGGATGTTTAGGTCACCGAGGTGTTTACAGAGCTCCTCCGCATCTGCATTTCTGGTTTCTGACGGCCTTTCGACGATGTCCACCAGTGGATTGTGGGGCTCATAGCCTAGGTCCATTCTGAATCGCGTCATTTTTGTCGCCTCATGTACTGTATCGTTGATAATGAATTCCGCAACTGGAAGAAAGGTGTCCCAGTCGTCTAATCGGGTGTTGACCATTGTGGTAAGGACCTGCAAGACTGTTGCGTTGTCTCTTTCTGATTGTCCATCACCTTGAGGGTGGTAGGCTGTGGTGAGCTCTTGATTAATCTTTAGGTTTTTGCAGACCTCCTGCCAAAATCGACTCGTAAATTTGGAGTCGCGGTCCGAGATAATGGTCTCCGGGATGCCGTGCAATGGGGCGTAGCGCTCTATAAAGAGTTCCGCGACCTGAATAGCTGTCGCAGTGCTCTTGAGGGGCCATACGTGGATCCTCTTTGAGCATTTACATGCTATTAACCAAAAGGCGTCGTACCCTCTGGAAGTAAGTGGGAGCTTGGTTACGAAGTCAGTCGTGATGACTGTCCAGCGTCCCGGAGCTGGTGGTATGGGTTTCAGCAACCCCGGAATCAGTTGCGGTACCCTTTTTGAGTGTTGACAGGTTTCACATCCTGCGCAGTGTTTTCTGAAATCTTGTGCCATTTTTGGCCACCAGACTTGCGCTGCAGCTCTAGCGTAGGTTCTTTCGAATCCGAAGTGTCCTCCCCCCTCATGAAAAAGCTTGCGCACCTCAGGGGTGCAAGCAGGGGGCACGTAAAGGCGCCAAAGGTCTTCGGAGACTGAAAAACGGTGCCACAGCAGGTTATCTGCACGTTGCCAGTCCTGAAGAAAGCGCATGTCGGTGGTAGTGTACGTGTCGGGGCTGGTCTCCCATAGAAGGGTGCGGGCCTGTTGGGCGATGGGGTGGAGCGGGCCGGTGAGGCCAGCATGGATGGCGGTGATGAGTGCGGGCTGTAACGCCAAACGAAAGATGGCATCTGCCAGTGTTGAGGAGGGTGCGGGACCGGCTGGCGGGGTGCGCGGCCGTCGTCCTTTGCGTTCCGACACCCATATTTCGGTCGCGGTAGAGCAAAGAAGAGTTTCCGCGCCAAGTAGCCGCAAAAGTGTATCAGCAACTATGTGGAAGCATCCTGGTTTGTGTATGATTGTCATCCATTCGGACCAGTAACTAAGATCGAGGGCCCAGCGGAGGAGCTTTCGGTTCTCGCCTTTGTATTTGGCGAGCCACAAAAGAGCTCGGTGATCGGTAATGACCATGAAAGGCAGGCCTTCGAGGTATGGGCGGAGTTTTCCGAGGCCCCAAATGAGGCATCCGGCCTCGAGTTCGACAGGTGGGGCCTTCTTTTCCGAGGTGGTGGTGCCTCGGGAATGGTAGCACAGTGGGCGTTTAGAAGCATCCGGCTGTAACTGTTCGAGCGTGACATTAAACGCTGTGTAGGAAGCGTCACTGTGAAGGGTGTAGGGGAACCCTTTTCTGGGTGCCGCAAGCACTGGAGCTGTTGTCAGAGCCTGCTTGGCGGCTGCAAAGGCAGAGTTTTGGGAGTCGGTCCATGAAACTTCACGCTTCGCGACGAATCTGTGCAGACCTTGGTCGGGGCGCTTGCGAGCAAGGCGTCTGACACAAAAGGGGTCAATGGGCAAGTCGGCCAGCAATGATTGGCGTAGATTGACCGCCGGTAGGTCTGAGGAGCTAGATTTAAGATGTTGCGAAACCTCAAATCAGGCTCCGGTTGCTGTGATTGTTGGGGCCACTGCCGTGTCAAGCATGGATGGTGAATTGAGCTTTTCAGCTCCTTTCCTTGGGTCAGCGCGACCCTTTTTAAGGTCTCGGTATTCACGAACGCCCTCTTGGATAGCGTCTTGCAGGGGTCGGACGAGTTCCGCGTAGCGAGGGATGAATTGGGCATAGAACCCAAGGAGACCCACGAAGGACCATAGGTCACCAATAAATTTAGGTCATGGCCAATCGACTATGGTTGCGACCTTGTCTGGATCGGTAGCGAGGCCCTGGGAAGAGGCAACGAAACCGAGGGCCGTGAGCTGGTGAAAGAGCCATTGACACTTGTCGAGTCTTAGGGTGAGTTTGGCCCTGGAAAAGCGGTCGAGCCAGTCCGCGATGGCATCTAGGGCTTCCGCGGCTGTCTCCGCTCGTGTATGGATATCGTTGACGAAGTTGTTGATATTTCGCCATTTGGAGGGACCCAAGGTGTCGTCCATCACCCGACAGAAGTGCGAGGGGGCAGTCTTGGGTCCGAAGGGCATGAAAAGTGGTTTGTAGATGCCATCGTGGAGTCTGATCGCGAGCCATTTGCGTACCGACGTATCAGTGATGGCGATTTGGTAAAATCCTTTGTTTGCGTCACCTCCCGATATGTATCGGAATGGGACTGCGATGATCCAGTTCAGGATGTCGAGCATGATGGGAAAGGGATATGGATCCCAGGCCATGCAGTCGTTGGCTCGGCGATAGTCGAAGGCTACCCGCGGGGGTTTGTCTGTGTAGCGAATAATAACAGGATCGCTGGCGAAGGTTACTTCGGTGGTTCGTTTCCACCTCTGAAGCCCCATCATGGTGTCTCGCTCCGTCTCGAGGGCTGTCCGCTCCAATGGAGAGTACGACCGTGGCCTCGAAAGGGGTGGCGGAGCCGAGATAAATCGAGGCACATAAGGAATCTTGGTGTAGTTCCCTATGAGATGACCCTCATAGCTGAAGGCTTGATGGAAGTGTTGTAGAATGTTGATTAGGGCCCAGACCACGGGTTTGGGTTGTTTGAGATCGACGTGGAAACGTTCCGCATCTTTTAATTGGGCTTTGAAGGCCCCTGGAGCCTTCTCTGTAGAGTTGAGGTTCCATTTGTTCCGAAGTGTCTGCCATTCTTCTTCGGAAATGTTCTCTTCGGGGTCCGCGACCGAATTATGGGTCGCGGTGGACAGTTTGAGGCCTAACGGGGCCGTTGTGCTAGCTGCGGTGGCATCAAGAGGGTTTTCGATGAGGAAAGTTTGGGCTGCCACGCGTGTCTGTCCCGTGATTAACATGGTTAATCTAGACTTCTGAGCTTTGGCTTTGGTCAGCCGTGGCATTGACACATCCTTCATGAATTCACCCTGCTTGGTTTTGTATGGCGTGCCGCGCATGTGATCGGTATCCAGCTCATCTGTTATGGAGCAGGGGATAAGGATGTCTGGATTCTTGAGCATCACCACGAAACTGGGTAACGGGGGTTCCTGAACCAAGGTTTGGAGTTTCAAATGTCCCAAAACGTCGTTGGCTAGGATGATGAGAGGTTTCCCGTATGCGATGACCCGAAAGTAGGCGCGGAAAGTCAGGTATTCTCCGCCGCGGCCTCTGAGGGAAGTTTCGAGGCATACTGTCTTGGTAGATGAGATACGTCCACCAATGCCATTGAAAGCCATCGTTTCCACATCCTGCAAATCGGTTTCGGAGAACAGAAGGCCTTGGTATGTGTCGGAAATCAGAGACTCGCAGGCCCCTGTGTCTAGTACCACAGGTGCCCAGAGCTGTGCGATGACGGCTAGCGTCCAGCAAGGCTGCGTTTGGGTCTTAGTCTGGCTTTTGAGTACATCGCCTAAATCTACTGAGTAGAAGGCGTTGATAGAAGGCACCGCGATCTCGAAATGGGGCGCGATGTCGTTAATTGTTGCTTCCGTAGCCTTGATCACACTCTCAAAGTGTTCTCTAGTTTTGTTGTTTTGTGGTTTTGTTGTTTTATTCTGGCAAGCAACTTGTTCGATAGCCAGCATGACTATACGCGTCCGTTCGCTCTCTTCGTGTCTTTGGAGACGTGGATGGTCTTTAACGTGCCGAAATTTGGGGTTTCCGCGATGATAATAATAGTCTGAGCGAACGATATTGCCTGTCAGGAGAAATGCCACCAGTTGCAGGTTGGCGTATGCTTCAAAGATAACAGGATCTTCAGAGCTCCACATCAAGAATTTCTCGCACTCGTCGAGCTTTATCCAGGCAAGGAGAATCAAACGAGGGGTACCGTCTTCTCGGACCTTTCGCAGGATTTGATCCTTGTCAGCTTCGGCTGCGGCAGCGATGTAGAGGTGGTGGGAACTCCACGCAACTGCGTAGGGGTCGTTCCCGAGGTGCCCGGCGCCTCGCTTCGGTTCTTTGGCAAAGAAGCTGAGCGCGCGGGGGTTGTTGCCCATCATCAGAGCCACTTGCAGGGTACCCCAGATGATGGCTATGTTGTCCCAGACTCGGTCCCAGCCCTGCGTGGGCGTGCGGGGGTCCTCTTCCTTGGTCACCGTGACCTTGGAAAGAGGTGCGGTCATCAAAATTGTTGATTCCGAGTGCTTGGGTGAATGAAAGAACCCGATGGTGTGGAATCCTTGATTAGCGGCTTCCGTTCTTTCCAGTTCCGAAGCCGAAAAAAGAGTCTCGGTGGTAGTGGACGTCGAGTCCAGCTCCACTATGTACGCCTTCTTCGATTCCTGTTTGGGTTTCCAACCTGAGGGCATGGGTGCTCCATATGGTCCTTTCTTTCCATCTTCAGGATCTTTTCGGTTCGGGTTCTGCCAGCAGAAAACATTCCAATGCTTTTTCTGACAGAATTTGCAGGGTGCCGGTGGTTCCTTGTTGGGGTCCGGAACCATCTTCTGAGGACCATCGTGACCCTTTTTGGGGTTTCCGGTTTTATGCGGAGCCGTCTGCTTAGGGCCTTTGTTGGTTCCGGTCTTTTGTGACTTCTTCTGAGCTTCTGCAGCACCGCTGTAGCAAGGGTCTCATTTTCTGGTGTCATCAGAGCCGAAATAAAGGCGCAGGAAGTCTTTTAATTTGGTCAGGTTCGTGACGTTACAGGATTTGACCATGATTTGGATGTTGCTGGGCAATTGTTCGACTATTAGGTCGAAATGCTGGTCAGCGGGACATTCTATGTTTGCCCGGTCGCCATAAGCGAGGCGCTGGAGATGAGTTTTGTGGTCGATGAACACGAGAAAGCTGCGAAATTCTTTGGGGTTCGCATGGCAGCGCACATATTCGGTTTTGCGCTTGGACTCGGTTAGGGGATCTCGGAACTCTCGAAGCAGTTCCTCTTTCCACCTTTTCCAGGTCCATGAGCGAGTTTCCTGGGCTTCCAGAGTGTAAAACCAAGCGTCAGCAGGGGTTTTCTCGGCTATCATGGCTGGTAGGAGCTGTACCATCCTGGCATCCGACGTTGCGCTAACGTTTTGAAGAAGTTGGACTTTGTTAAGCCATTCTTCAATGTCTTGGTTTCTTCTGCCCATAAACTCGGGTACGTCCTTTGCTTTCAAGGAATCGACCTTGGTGTCGCTGGCCCACGGGGCCGCTGGCACTTGGATTGGAGGCACCGCACCTGAAAAACTTGGTTTGGTACGCTCCCTTGGTGTGTCCGCCGTTTCCCACGGGGTTGCGGACCGTTCTCTTGTAGCTCGTGCTATGGGAGGTTGTTCAGGCAGCGGGCGATGCGCTAGGGCTTCTAAGGCTCATGCGAGGCGCTCATCCGCCGCTGTCTGACGTTCGGAAAGCCTATGAAGCTGTTCCGTAAGGTTTTGAGTTGCCAACTGCATTGCAGCAGTCGAGCGGGCAATGTCTTCTTTTAACGCTGCCACTTCAGAGGCCATTGTGGCCAAGTTAGGGGCTTCCGGTTCGACGGAAGTGGTCCCTGAACGCCTTGGGCATGTTGCGGGAGGGACTTCGACGTCCTCCGCAGGACCCTGACTACGAGTCTGGATCACAGGTGAGCGGCCTCGCGTTGGTGAGCGTTCGACCGGCATCATTCTCGGTTTCGTGAAGTTCTGTCTCTGAAATGAGAGAAAAGGTTTCCGAGTAGCTACCTGAGTGGATCTTGGTTTGCGCAAGAGTTTTGGTACGACCAAATAAGGTTTTCAGCTGAATTTGAGAGGGGAAGGCGGTTCGTCGCGCTTCTCCACCATGTAGCGGATTTTTTGTTGGTAGACTACGGTAAAGATGACTTGGGTCTCCTAGCAGGTTATGTGGGTGGCCATACTAGGAATCATAGTCTCCGAATCCTTTCTTTGGGCGTCGGTAGCGACTTGGGGGCGAGAGGCAAGGAGAGTCGGTTAGTTGTGAACCGAGCAGGATTTAGAGGCTTCGGTACGGGTGATCAGGCCGTTGAAGCGCTCTGTTAGGTTCCTGTTAACCTAAGATTGGAGTTGAGAAGTGAGTTATGGGGATTTTGTGTCGCTACGGCTTCTGCCCCCGACTTATTTTATTGAATACATCCTTTTTATACAAGATTCTTGGATAAACTGTTAAACTAAACTAAACTAATGGGTGTCGCTGCACCGCAACTGATTTATTGGTGGCGGTACCGATCTCTTCCTTTTCTGCACTGGCTCGAGCCTCCACAGGTTGTACGAGGCACGCTGAAATCTAATGCGCCAATTGCCATTCTCCGAACCGGTTTTTTTGGTCGCGGTAACCCAATCGGTGGAGTTGGTCACGCGATTCGTGCTTCCCGCGTCCGATTTGGGCTTACTCGCGATCTCTCGAAGACGTCCTCATCATTACAGTATGCTATTCTCTTATATAGGTCTAGTCTACTATTGTAAGAACCACTAGGGAATATAGGAGCAGCTAAAAAGAAATATACACACATATGGCACAGTGGAATATGCCTATCAGTGATGCCACTTGGAGGGCTATTAGCCTATAACTGCTGTAATAACCTTATGGCATATATTTCTTTGCTCAGCTTAAACCAATTGGTTATTAGATTCTTACTTTAGAGCAAGTAATAACTGGTAATACTCTGATTATTATGTAGTTCCCTAATCACTGATGAGGTATCTGGTTAGATTAAGGTTAGCCATGCAATTAATCACAACATCATGCCACATCCCATTATAACTGCTGATATTATGGACTCAAATCTTTGCAAGTTATATAAATCTTGTAGTGGATTAAAAATGCCTCCTATATATCAGGGTATACATAATATAGTTGATAGAGATATTTCTATAAAATACAAATACTTGCATATCCATATTTGCCTTCTGTCTTATTATATATTGGATCTTCTGTCAAGTGCATTGCATGCACGGTAGGCGGTCCACACAACTCGCACAGATCTGGTACGGATCACGTGAATGTTCCTCAAACGCGTCCAGTCCCGCCGTCGTCATCTTGAGACGTCAGCCTTAACCAGCCTGGCTGATTTGGGTGAGCCTTCCTCAAGGAACAAGCCAACATCCGCATTACAATCCATATCAGCTGGATGGCTTTTGGATTGAGGTGCCATAGGAACGCCAAACTCACAGCAAAATTTGTCTGGCACGCCAAGCACATTTGTTTAGGAAAGGAGCAAACGATGGGGGAGCCGATTAGAGTAGAGGCTGGTCAGTTGACGGTCATGCTAAACTTCAAATACGTATTTAATCTTATAGACCAGTTGGAATACCAGGCGATTTTGCTGTTCGTCTCACACCAGGCAGTAATGCTACATGTATTGCTGATAGGCACGGCTTCGTATGCATCGTGAGTACACAACATTGCGACGGCTGTGTGTGGTGGTGGACCTGCAATCACATATTTACTCTTTCCAGGGTCAAATAGGAGAACTAGTGAACCACTACATCTTCCGGCCGCATGACGCTTCACAGGATCCACTTCGACTTGAACAGGTTCTCGTAACCCTTCCGGAAGTTGAATATGTGGAAAGGCAGGTCAAAGCGCCACGTAGTAAAAGGGGTTGAGAGGACGTGAATTTCCAGCGGCAATAAACCAAATATTTGAGCATAGGTTCCTCTAATTCGGTTATAAGTTCCCTCTGCCGCGTTTCCCTCTGCCTC
This sequence comes from Spizellomyces punctatus DAOM BR117, assembly GCF_000182565.1. Taxonomy (NCBI): domain Eukaryota; kingdom Fungi; phylum Chytridiomycota; class Chytridiomycetes; order Spizellomycetales; family Spizellomycetaceae; genus Spizellomyces; species Spizellomyces punctatus. The sequence continues at coordinate 17,248 of NW_015971554.1, forward strand.
TCGTACACCGAGGGCCAAGAAGCGGCCCTTTCTTTTTCTTCTTTATTGGTTTCGCGCCTTTCCCTGTCCTTCCCTTGCCGCGTTTGAACGGTGATTTCCCATATCGCGGTGTGGCCAAAACCGCACAACTAACGAAAACTGCAGCCAAGAGCATAACGACTGCTAAATGCTTAGAGGATGTCCAATAATGGAATGCCCCATTCGCTGTTTCAACCATCGGGAATTTAGGGCATTTAGCGATCTGGTAGAACGACCATCTTTTCCTAGTTGGCTGGCCGGAAAATCATGTGATTCACTTGAATCATCACTATGGCAACCCGGCTAACTGAACTTTGCAAGCACCCGCAGGTGGGGAGGCTTGCAAGGCAAACGCGCGGCTCTCATCATTTGGAACAATTCCAGCAGAACAACTACCGCCATGCTCGCCGTTCGGTCACTCCCCCGTGTTGCCAGTGCCGCTACTGGGTAAGAGAGTGGATAAAAGATGCGCATTAGTTTTGGTAGGAGTGCGGGAGCCGCCTGAACAAGAGTGGAAAATTTTCATTCAATGGTGCTCTGGGGAAGAGATGTAGCGTTAGAAATGTTTGGAACATGGCCCTTGTTACTCCGTCGATAGCTGGGGAGTATGGTGCATTCGAACGACCGCTTGCTAACGATGCTGTCGTTGTGACCTTTAGTCAACCGGCGATTTCGTTTGGCGTTCAAACTCGTAACATGGCAACTTTGAAAGAGAGTGAGTGATATGAGAGACTTTGAAGTCTAAGAATATTACTGACCACATTCATCTCTACAGTCTCCGTTCGATTGAAGTCTGTGTCGAACATTGCCAAAATTACAAAGTCAATGAAGATGATTGCCTCTACAAAGGTTACCAAGGCACAGCGGGTGATGGAAACCGCTCGGGTGTACGGTAACTCTGCCACAGGTACGGAACGTTGGGTGGGCTAGATTCCAGTCACAAGCACCTTGTTGGTTATTCATCTAAATACCCGACAACACAGCTCTCTACCAGCATACTGGTACGTCGACCAACGAAGAAAGTGGCAAGCCCTTGGTCGTCGTTGTATCCTCGGATCGTGGATTGTGTGGAGGTATCCACAGTTCATTATCCAAAACCACCCGGAAGTATTTGTCTGCCCATCCCGAGGCTGCGCTAGCAATCTTGGGTCAGAAGGCCAAGGCGCAGCTGCAGCGTGACAGCCGTCAGCAGATTGTTGTGACTTTCGACAGTGTCGCAAAGAACCTGCCTACGTGGACCGAAGCGGCTCTGATTGCGGATGAGATCTTGAAGACGGGAATCGAGTTCGAGACTGCCAATATCATTTACAATAAGTTCAAATCTGTTATTGCATTTGACACCGTCATTGTTCCTGTTCACTCGTACAAAGCGCTTTTGGAGTCTCGTAAGTTTACATTGTTTGGCGGGATTTGTTGTAACAAATTGGAAAGGCAATTTCTCATGTGGTGCGATGCTGTTAGCCAAATTGTCTGCCTACGAGGTGGAAGACCCCGTGCTGAAGAACTACGAGGAGTTTACTTTGGCCAACACCGTTTTCTGGGGTATTGCTGAGGGGAATGCATCCGAAATGGCGGCCAAGCGTACGGCCATGGAGAACGCTACAAAAAATGCTGGTGAGACCCTTTTTTTTTCTATTTCTTGTATTTGCACCGGTTTGATACTAAGAATTGCCGTACTCTTCCAGGCGAGATGATCCAGAAGTTGACTTTGACCTACAACCGCTCTCGTCAAGCTACTATCACAAACGAACTGGTAAGTGGTTTGTGTGCATTCTGCCGCTACCCACATTCTGACATGAGGTTTCCCAAGATTGACATTATCACTGGTGCCATGGCCGTTTAAACCCGGGTAGTGGGATGTATACCTTTATTAAGCATGAATGGTGGGCCTCTAGATCAAATAGACTGTGGTGGTCCATCATGAAGTAACATAACAACTACCTATGAGCCTCTTCTCATTATGACTCCGAGCACATGTAATCGAAACTTCAGTCATCACAAGCGTCGTCTATGTAGTATAGGCTTTGCATGAAAAAGTGGCTCGCGTCGAGCGTCCCTGCGTCACCGACACAAATGACATCTCCAGGTTCCTGTTAAAAGAAGCGTGAAGATTTTGCAGAACCACAACGTGAAGGAAAGGCAAAGACCTTTGGGTATTTTCTTTAGTGGTGGAGTGGTACAATAGGTATGAAACCCGCGATCACAGTCATCACAGAGTATGGTCATGGACTGTGGAAGAGAAATCGATTCGACCTCAGTACGTTGGTCCTTCCCTATTTCAGCGGGTTCTAACCTCGTTGCCCACTTCCTTACACACGACACAGCATTTGCAATCTCGACATTCCCAGTGATAGATCATCACATTTCGCGTTGCCTTGACGGAGAGATGTAAACATGAAGGGTGATCTGATAAATCTAGTGTTACGGCTCGGCTCCACTTGCCCAGGAATCTTCGGGCAATCTTACCACTCAAACTACAATTACTACAGCTCACTAGCTGCTCTGGAAAGCCATAAGCATTCTGATCTTCGGTCCCTCCGCACTGGAGACAAAAAGGACTATGGGATTGGTCAACATGTGTTGGTGACAGCGTCCAGTGGGTAGTGTCGCCACACTGTGCACCTTTTCAATGACGAGCCAGTAGGAACAAGAGCTGCGTCTGACTGGCTACGAGCATCCGTTATGTTCAAAGCGACATTTCCAGTGTTCGTCCTCTGTGTTTCTTGAGTCATCTGGTCCACAAGAGCGGAAGTGGAAAGTTGGGAGTTGGCTTACTCCACACTGGGGCACGTGACTAATAGGTAAATGAGGTACACAGCCCCGGCGGATCCCGCTGCTGACGTCCTCGTCGATTACCTCCGATCCCTCCTTCAAGTTTGTGGGGACTGAGCTTGGGGACCTGAAAGCTCACCACAAACAGTCTGCACCCCTGCACCCTTAATAGATATTTTTTTGAAATAGCAATTTGTGCTTCAGATCTATCAACCCCCTACATCCAGCGACAGTGGACATGGCTTCCGCATCGGACAGCCATCCTCTTTTTTTCAGTAGGTGTATGCAACTGCTTTCTATCTGGTTGTATACCATGCCAATTCTTCCTGTATTGGCATTAGTGGAAGATGACGATGAGAGGAGTGACCAGGAGGAATTGAGCCCAGGAGGATCGAGATCACCAAAATATACCGACGAGCCAGCGTCCTTGTTACAGACTGCTCGAACGCTCGTCGTGTCATTGTTTCTTCCTTACACCGTGTCCATCGATCCATCACCACCTGCGGTACAGCCAAACGCACCACTTGAACGGCGACGAAGTGTGGGTGCAATAGAGTTCAAACGTCAGCGAAAAGCGTCCGAATCTCGAGGCCTACGACCAGATCCTCATTGGTGGCATATCGATACATCTGGATTAGGTAACATTGGGCTACAAAATGCATTGAAATCCATGCAGAGTCGCATGGCCGATCCCATCTGGATTGGATCGCTGGGGGTATCCACGAAAGATTGGTCAGACGAAACTAGAGCTAGCGTACGCTGCAAGCTAAGGAACGAATATAGCAGTGTCCCGGTGTTTCTTGCAGATGATGAAGTTGAAGGGCATTACAATCAATTTTGCAAGCAGGTATGACCAACTGCATCAATGATGAATGATGGAGCGCAGCCGGTACATCACACCTGAGCGTTATTACTGTTGACCAACGTATCTTAACGATGTAATGCGGTGCCTTCACTACACTACACTAATGATCCTTTCCTGAAGGTTCTGTGGAAACCGTTCCATTATCAACTACCTGATTATCCCAAAGGAGAAGCATATGAGGAGCAAGCATGGAAGCACTACATCGCAGTCAACCAAAAGTTTGCCAATGCAATTGCGGAGACTTATCGAATAGGCGATATTGGTTTGTATCGTGTCAAAACTCATCGTCATACCGTTATCTAACCGCGTAACAGTTTGGATCAACGATTACCATCTAATGTTGGTACCGGCAATGGTGCGCCAGCTAGTGCCAGGGGCGATCATTGGCTTCTTTCTTCATATCCCGTTTCCGAGTTCTGAGATATTCCGCTGTCTCCACGGTGAGTGCAACGGCGCCTTAACTCTGGTGGATATCTTAAACATGACTGAGATCTGGTGATAGTTCGAAAGCAGGTGTTGGAAGGAATGCTGGGCGCCGGTAAGCATCTGCACCATTGTGTCCACGTGGCTCTCGTGGGTGTCCTAATGCTTTATCTGCCCTTCAAGACTTGATAGGGTTTCAGGTGCGAGTACGCATACATTAAAATCGACTATATGACAATTGACACGAACGTCGAATATAGACGTATCCCTTCATGCGGCACTTTCTCATGACGTGCACGCGGTTGCTGGCATTGGAATCAACCCCCCGAGGAGTACAACTGGAAGATAGGGTTGTTTCCGTGATGCCTATACCGATAGGTATCAATTTAGATGCGTTGAATGAAAAGAGGTATCGAGCGTCTGCACCACTTCCTTTTACGAACGCCAGCTTAACGTCTACTGCTTCTTAGAAACCATCCCGAAGTTGCGGAAATCCTTGCGTCATTACGAGAAAAATACGATGGGATGAAAGTCCTTATTGGAAGAGACAAAAATGATTACGTGAAAGGGGTCCGCCAAAAAATGCTAGCTTTTGAGCGATTCCTAAAGGATCATCCTGAATGGCAGGGCAAGGTAAGGGAACACAACTTAATCGAAGTGAGGATGATCCTTACAAAACAGGCACCAGGTTGTCTTGATCCAAGTGGTTTTATCCACTACTGAGGCTAATGAGAATGAGTGCCGGGTGTCCGATGTGGTTGCCAGAATAAATTCTCGCTTCGGAAGCATTGAGTATTCGCCCGTTGTCTATTTGCATCAAGATATATCCTTCAGTCACTATTTGGCACTATTGACAGTGTGTACTGCTGTGATATTTCGCTTGATGATATCGGAGCTAATGCTACTGTTTTCTACATATATAGCTAGCCGACGCATGTGTCATTACGTCGCTACGGGATGGAATGAACCTAACGTCACACGAATATGGTACGACCCTTAGCTACTGATCGATCAGCGCAATATTTCCATGACCATATGTTCCCTGTTACATCTAGTTGTATGTCAAGAAGAACATCATGGGCCGCTCGTGATCAGTGAGGTGACTCTACACATGCGCTTGATTCTGATATGACATTGCACTGATATGGACCGTTAGTTTGCTGGAACATATGGAAGCTTTGGTGCTGCTCTCAGGGTTAGTATCATCAGTGGTGTAATAGTGAGATTGTCTGCTCAAAAATTTGTTGCTCATCCACCTACCAGGTGAACCCCTGGGACGTTCGTGAGGTTGCTGACGCCATCAACGACGCATTGACCATGGGCGATGAGGATAAGGCTTTCCGCTGGAAGGTAAGGACAACTCTAATGTGATCGAATATGATAAATATTGAGTTGTTGTTTTTGTTAGGAACTGTACTCCCACGTAGTTGGAAACACTGGTACGTCGATAATTGCGTGCACATCCCACCATGTCTTTAACCTCTTAACTCGGTTAGCACAAACATACGTTGAGACTTTTACCAGCGAGCTTGTGAAAGCGCACGAAGAAGTTGCGCAAACTGTTTCCACCAGTATACCTCCTCTGCCAACAGATCATGTAGTGGCAGAGTACGCGCAAACTCGGAAACGAATCTTTGTATGTAATTTAGAGCGCGCTGATAGTGTATGGAGCCTTGACTAAACAAGTATGTCTTAGTAGTTCTTAGATCAAGATGGAACGATCATGAATTTCAACAAACATTCATCGAGCAATTTGCTATCAAACCGAATCCCTACTGAAAAAGTTGTAAATCTCGTGAAAGCTCTAGCCAATGATCCACGAAATATTGTATATATCATGAGCGGGCGCTGTAAAGCGGAGATGAATGACTTCGCAAGAATACCGAATGTCGGATTGTGGTAAGTATCAATGGCCTGATTACTGATGAGCGGAAATCTGAAGCCGTCGATCATGCAGTGCTGAGAATGGCTGCTTTTTGAAATATGCGAATCGACACAAGTGGGAAACTATGTTACCTGATCACGATTTATCCTGGCGAAAGCAGGTGCTGGAAATCTTCGAGTATTACACAGAGTAAGTTCGTGAGGATGCATTCACGATCTGTCTCCATGCACATAACCTATGTACTAGTCGAACACCAGGCTCTTATATAGAGCAGAAGGAGATAGGCATGGTATGGCATTATGGACACGCGGACATGAGTTTCGGTTCATGGCAGGCAGCCGAATGTCAAAATCATATTGAGCAAGCTCTGACAGCGTCCTATGCGATTCATGCTTTGGCAAAGAAACGCAGCATTGAGGTGATGCCACGAAATGTAAACAAGGGGACCGTGATCCGTAGAGTGCTGGAGCATCACCAAGGGCGTGGCCCATATCATCGTCGGATCAAGCGAGCACAATCAGCAATTTCGGGACAGGCTGTGGATTTGGCAGAGCGATCGCTGGACAAGCGACGCAGCTTTTCTGGAAGTAGCGCACATGACACCGACACAGAGAATACACAGGAACAAGGGGATGGTCATGTCGAAGACGGACATGGAGGAGAGACCGACAGCCAAGATGTGGCCCTGGCGCTGCCCACTCGCGAACGCGTAGACTTCATATTTTGTGTTGGCGATGATCGAGCGGACGAGTATATGTTTGAGTACCTGAGGCGGCTTGAGCTTCACTCGCACAAGAAGGAACTTGCCCGCGGCGGTGATCTGTCTGGTGATCTCTTTGGGGGTTTGGATGACATTCGAAGCATTGGGTCCTCGACTTTCCCTTCTCCAGCGTATCTCTCTGCGCCTTTCTTTTCAGACTTTAGCGAGCACAGAGTGGCCCAAAGTCCGTCCGAGCTACCGGTTTCCAACATATCCTTCAATGAATCCTCTCTTAGTGCGGATCTGCAAGGTAAAAGTGGGATGGACGCCCAAACGGAGGAAGAACAGGCGTTTGAGGACGGATTGTCTGGCTTGAGCCATTCACAATCTCTCTCTGGTCACACAAGCTTTACGGACGCATTTCCTACCATGTCCGACATGTCCTCTCTACCCTTTTCCCTTGAAATGCCATCGCATCGAGGGGTTACGAGCCCTCAGGCTTTACCTCTCAATTCATACACCACTCGACGGCGCCGCTGCGTGATAACAGCAACAGTAGGAAAAAAGAGCAGTGCGGCAAAGTGGTTCTTGACTGGACCGCAAGAGGTTCTTGGCTTGCTAGAACGGTTATTGGAGTGTGGCAAGGCCAAAGGGGGGAGGAGCACGGTGCCGGAAGGGGGAAGAGAGCTGCAGTCAGTGTGAGTTTTGTCTGTTGCGCGTTTTGTGACCTTGCATTTCGTACCTAGTGGGTCTGCTAGTGGCCAAGATGGTGATCCCATTTGATTTTGTATTATGTTATGTATATCCTGATATGTGAGCTCGGAGAAGATGTATTTTGAAAACACGGACCCATATCTGCGTGTGGAGTTGTATTGTGTTTGGAAGTATTCACACTTCCTCCTGTTTTAATCCACACATGCTGCAAACAAATCTACCGATCAAAAAATACAAGAAGTAGGCTACTGACGACCGTCACTCTCCCCTCCTTGTCCCTTGACTAGTGAATAATTTCGCTCAGTAGAGCCTTGTCCGGGTTGAGCGCCTCAAAGAGATCGAAATCAAAAAACTTTTCATTAAACCACGGATACTTTGAATCGACGCCCTCCTTTGCCGCATTGTCTTTCATGAGCCGTTGAGCCATCTTGTCAATCGCAATGACGCTCAGAACTGTTTGTATGTACGCGTCAATCAGGTCGTCAACCCCGATACCGAGTTGATTAAAGTCTTTGCGGTCCATGAGGAGGAGACGTTGGGCTTCTGTTGTCCATTCATCGTCGACTTTGACGGAAAGATTGGTGCCAAGCATTTCCCAGGATGTTACTGATAACAATCGAGAATAAGGATGTGTTCAACCACGCGGTATAAATAATATTGGTTCTTACCATTGGGATCATCTTCCAAATGTCTCAACAAGGGCTTTCGGGCCCTCCGAGCATAGCATGCGACAGGCTTGAAACCACAGGCATTGGCTGTGACCATCATGCGGAGATCGCTGACAAAGGTATGGTTCTTTTTATTTGGGATGGTTCCAACATGGTAGAACCTTCCGGCTCGGGTGACACTGCTCCAAGATGCATTGCCGACGAGGGACTGAACAATAAACTTGTCGTAAAAGTGGTCCGTTTCCATAAAGGCCTCCAGTTCCTTTTTGTTGGTTATAGTGTAGACGCCTTGACCTATAACAGAATGGGACCTGGCAATTAGATGGATGGAATTAAAGAGGGTGGGTTGATGATTTTCCTTCACCTGCATTTGAGTAGGGGACTTTGATGACGGCGTGTCCGCCCATACTATCCAGCCAAAGCGGTATTTCGCTCTTTGATACATTGCGAATAGTTTCTGGCATGCGGACGGCGAGCCCGGTCCCAGCCAACTCAGAGTTGAGGAAATCATACGCGCGAGCGGCCATCATCTTGTTTCGGCCGCCAGCAAGACAGGACACGACCTATTGCTCGTGTCAGCTTGTGCATATTAGCCCAAAATTCAGATACAGGAGGGCTCACACTGTTGAGGACGATGGTTTTCGCATTGATAGGGAAGCGATTCCAGGGTTTTTGCGTTACATAGCGGAAGCACGCGCGGATTGGATGCCATTCTGGTGGAAAGAATTACGAGGGATTAATGGACTTTTGACCATGTACACCAAACGCATGCTTAAAGCTTGCCTTTTTTGTCATCGCGAATGTACATAATGCCATCTTCCCATTTGACTGGAGGATCTGGGTCCTCCAAATAGTATTCTGCGATCCAGACGCGTTCCCCAGTTGACTCTGCCATGACAGCAGCATATCCGCTTGCTTCCATCATGTTTTTGTCACAGACGACAGCGAGGTCTCCTAGAGATTTGTCTGCTTGCAGAATCAATTCTTTGAAAGTGAGGTCGATTACGACGCCGTAACCGCCGTGCTCTTCAGGGTCGGACAAAAGTGGCATGGATTTCTGACCGGACGGGCATGAATTCGTTTCAACAATGATCATTTGCCGGTGCCCGCTTGCGGTTGTTACGTTAAACAAGTCTGAGCCGGCCCATAGAAAATACTTTGGCTTGTATGCAAGGAGCTCTTTGAGAGCGGCAATGTTGACTTGGGGATTGAGATGGGTATATCGAGCTAGAATGCGCTCGTTGCCGAGGGTAAAGAATGAAGCGACGAGAGGATGAATGTTTGCGTTGAGGACTCGAGGATAAAAGTGGCGCTCTGGTTCAAAGTCGCCTGTATTTACAGGACGGGCGTCGAGGCCTGTTTTCTTCTTTTTTGGTTTTGGGGGTTCGGCCCCAGGAACTATTTTTCCATTTACCTCTTCAGAATCGGATACGATGCTTGAAGAGCTGTTTGGAGGGCTTGGAGACTTGCTTCCGTTTACCGGGGGAGCGACTTCAGAAAAGCTGAATTCCCCAGCGTCCATGGAAGGAGATGCGAGCGGCGACCGTTCCATTATCGTTCAGTGTCGTGAAAAGTGCTGAAATGCCGGGGGGAAAAGACGAGAGCCAGAAGAATGGGGGCTTTAAAAACACAAAATGCCAGAGCGATAAACAACACCAAAGGGAAGGGAGGGGGGGGACAAGCGCTTTGGAAACGCGTCCAACCGACCTGTACACGTGTTTGACGCGTCGTTGGTTTTTGGGCTCTCCATTCAATTGGACTTGGCATTTGAAGAGTTTTGGGGAGGGAGGTTTTCAGCTGTCAACGATACGCCATTTGCAAAGAGTTTATGTTATGGACAAAACAGTTCATCGACAACCAGTGATGGAATATTCAATACACAGCGCAGGAACGCCCCACTTTTCGATCCTCTTCAGTCGGGTACCCGCGCACTTGGGTTCCATCATGGGCCACATTCCCTCAGAATACGCCGAAATAGGCGCACACATACGTATTACCTTAACGGACAAGGAACACGAGATCACTTGACGTTTTTGCCTGGATTGTTGTTCCCCCAGTTAACGTCGCTCCGGAGGACCGGAGGGCCTTCCAGGGGCGTTGATGGCCAGGAACTGATCACGTAACACATTTTTATCACGTGACTCGAGGGCAGGTTACGAACAAAGATCTTTTCGTGTGTCGCTTCTTTGTTGGACTGTAATCATGGGCAAAGAAGGCGATGCATCACTTCGAGAGACGTTGCGGGAACGAGTGGAAGAGGTAAAGACAAAGTTGTCTTCAAAGCTGGAGCAAAAAGGGTTGAAGGGAGGACCTCCCGCTCACCCCTCAGAATGCCGCGCTGCATGTGGAAAGCTTCTCCACACAATCTTTTTCGGTTCCCCCTCTCCTCCTCCCGCTCTCTTGGTCGCAGAGGAGGAGGAAGAGGAGGGTTTTACATTCAAAGTCACCCCCAAAGGGGAGATTCAAATCAGAGGCTCGCCCTTCCAGGCCATGACCCGTCCATTCATTAGTGGAGTCGAGCAGCTGGTCACGTCTGTCACTTCAAACTTACAAGACGCCTGTGAAGCTGCCTGCACCCACCCCGAATTTGGTCCAAAGCTCTTTCCCGCAAACATCACTCGTTGCTTGGCCGATGCACAGACGCCTTCGCAAGTTCAAAAGTGCGTTCCAAACCTGGATCAGTTCCTTGAATTTGCCATGATTGCGGAAGAAATCAGTGGATTGGAGAGGCGTGTCGATGAGCTGTAAACCGTTACTGGGAAATCGTCGAATTGGATTGCTTCATTGTATATATCATCATTTATGTAGTCTGTACTTTAGGCTAGAGCTCATGCGATACCCTTGTATTAAAAAGAGGCATTTCATCTCGTTTGTACATTGCATGGATCTCCGTACACATTCGTATTCAGTCAAACACGGAACAGGTACCGCAGTCGCCATGAGTGTCCAAACATTCGCAGCAGGTGAAAACAGGTAGAACAATTATATTGTGGACCCTCACGCAACTCCCGTCCCTCCATACAAGGCATTCCCCTTAGTGGGCACGACGAGACTCGGCAATGACGTTGGACATCTCTTCGACCTTGCGCTTGGCACGGCCAAAGGTACCGAGCTACAGAAAAGAATTTCATACAAATAAATTTCAACGTCGCCACAACAGAATTCCGCCAAACTGCTGTGCTACATACCCTCCTCTTTGCCAACTTTCTTGCACGCTTGTCGGCAGAGTTCTTGAGCAATTCCATAATGCGTTTTTCGTAGGGAGAGTATCCGGCAACCTCACGGACGAGGTCACGGACAAACTTTGTGCGTTTGGCGAGCACCTACAAGTGGGACGAGAGAACTCGTCAGACATGGTCTCTTTTCTGCGACCGATACCCTCCCCATATCCGTTGATTCCGCCGAGAGCGACGCCCCGCACCACCAGTTCCCAACAATCTTTCCACCGCCCCGTGCCGTCATCTCCCAAAATGCTTACCCCCTTGCGGTTAACGGGCTTGGCCTTGAGTTCACGCTTGGTGGTGACGTGACCCTTGTTGATGCCAGTGGCAATTCCGGACTTGGGTGTTGGTGCCATCCTTGTGATCGTGTCCCAGGAACTTCGCAAAGAGGAAGAACAAGAGGGCGAATGCAGGGAAAGAAGCCTTGGCTGTCGGGGCGAATTCGTCGCTCAAAAACCACAGCGAAAAGAAAATTGCATCACGTGGACGGGTCACATGACAGTGACGGTTTCGATTCTCGCTTGAGGCAATTCACAAGTTCTGGTCAAGGGTTTCTTGTTCAACTTACACCATTCTTGAAGCGACATTTAGAATTACTCCATTGGCAGATTGTACTCACGCACTGACTTGAATCACACGCCAGTGGTGACTTTGTGAGGTTGCCGTTCTTCAATGCCGCCTGGTATGGACGACCTTTTAAAGATCGTCCTGGAGGAAGTGGCTTTGGAAGAGAGCCAAGGTTGGTTATAAACTCGCAAAGGATAAATCTCGTATCATTGATCATATCCTTGGAAGCAACAGTTAAAAGTGCATTGTTAGTTGGGGGGTATCGTTGATACGCCAAGAAAGACTGTGGATGCACGCACCAAGAGGAGAGCCTTGTTGGTGGAAGGTGCGAGGTTCGGGTCTCGGTGGGAACACTCCCCGATGGAAAGCACTCAGTGTCTTTCTTGCCTAAACTCTTGTCGCTGTCGCGTTAATTCTAGAGAAAATCCTGTTAAAAATAGCTCTATCGACGAACTAACCTATCCTGTACCAGGTTGCACACCCGAAAGACTGTGGAGCTTACTGGAGGAACGCCGTAGCAAAGATCAAAACGCAGAAGACGACACCGATGACGATGCTTTGGAGCTGAGAAGAATGGCCGGAAATGGTAGGGATGCATGTTGTTTTCTCTAATAAGTGATCGTTTTCTAATTCGCATATTCTGACCACATATTCTCACATTAGCAGATTCGATCAGGAGATATGTGCAGCTGGACAGCCACATGAAAGAATATTTATGGTCTTTTATAATATCCGTGGACGATATACGGTGTGTAAATCGGCAGGTTGGTAATGTCCATTCAGTGGCAACGCCGAAAAGCGCAAAGAAGGGCAAAGGAAAACGAAAATCAGAACAGGTGTGTGCTGTCTTAGGCTCTAGGAACGCTTCACGCTTTTGCTTCAAACAGCCTAACATTGCTACAGGAGCCCGCCGAATCGACCCTTGATGTGGATAATACCACTCCAATCCCTACGAATGAGTTGACATCCATGTCGTTGCGACAAGCTTTAGAAAAGTATGGCGATGGATTGCACATTGTCGCAAGCGAGGAAGTCCGGCGGATTGCAATTCTTGGCCATTATGACGTTAGTAGCATGCGCTTTTTTTGGTCCCTTGGGCAGAAGAGTTCATCTCATGCGATTACGGCGTAGCCAACCGTGAAACTCAGCGCAGCATTATTTGCGACGCTTTCCCTGATTGCAAAGTGTCGAAGTGCCGGCATCACGCAAATGGAGCTTTCAAAAGTTCTACATTACGATCCTCGGTCGTTGTTCCACTACATCAAAGTGCTGGGGGAGATGAAATTTATGTAAGATCATGTATCTGACAGGGAGACATATGATTGGTTACTTACCCTTTGTCAGTGTCAAGTTTCCTCTTGTAACAAAAGGCACCTACACCAACCTTTGTATCCACAAACGGTTTGCGGATCAAAATAATACATACCAAGAGTACAAAAAGCGAACTGAACAGATGGTGGGACCCGCCAAGATCGAAGGCCTTGACTCTGCCGTTGCCAATAGTACCATATGCAAATATAATCCCCAGACGGCGGTTAGTCACTCAGCTGGACACAACGCAGTCTCATATCACAGCGAGCTCGTTAAGGAACAAATCACTACGTTGCTCAGGGCAGCCAAGAACCACGTCATGGTCGTTCAGGATTTAATGCAGGCACTGGTATGCTGACAGAATACAACAATCTGAGGAAACAATCATGGTGATCGACTCTTTTGCAGAAACTCGATACTAGTAAAAGCCGCTTTGAGCGTAAATGGTTTAACCGCCTTATCGAAACACTCGTCAAGGGCGGATTCCTTGAACGCGTTAATGTACCCCGGAGACGAGATGGATGGGAATGCAAGGGTCATGATCGATGCGTCCGCCTCTTGAAAATGTATTTGCCATCCGGCGGTGTCAATATTGGACTTGATTTGCCCTCGAGAACGTCATTGCAGTATCAGTCGAAACAGCAGACGGCAGATCCTGAAAGAGATATCATTATGGGTGAAGGAGGAGTTTTGGCTGATCTACCATTTGAGTGGCAAGTGTATCGTCTTATTGCACTCTCTGGCAAAAAGGGTGTTACGGCAGGGGTATGCATATCATATCTTGTACATACCTTCTCGGTTTGTTAATCTGATCTCTTTGACCAGGTCGTTCAACGCTCGTTAAATAACGTCGGTAGCCGTTTATTGAATAAAATCTTGACGAAGCTGTTAAAACCTCCGGATGCCCCAGTGACTTCCATTGGGGCCAATCGAGTTGCCGAATTTGTTGGCCGCGAGCGTCGGTACCGGTACTACTCTTCAGAAGCGTACAACCATATGATGGGACATACCGAACAAGCTGCTGAGCTGGGCTTGCTAGAGAAAATGGTGGCATCTGGTGGTCAAGGTGAGACACGGAGCACGCCCAACTCGAAGGGGCCTCCGGAGAAGAAGAGACGATTGGTGAATGCGAGTACTGCAAATACTGTGGAATCGGCGCCTGAGCAGCTAGCAGGTGAGATTTGCATGACTATGACGATCGTCCCATGTGTGCTTACCGTTGCACGCTGCTCAGATGGGAGCCGCAACTCCAACACGGCCGATTGCTTATCATCGCTCGGAGACGTAAGTTTGCATCGTATTCGTTGTAGTTCTTGCGCTGTGCCCTATTAATGCTTCACAGGTCATTTGCACCCTCTGCTACAAGAGTGACAATGAAGATCAGATACTGCTGTGTCATCATTGCAAATCGGGAATTCACACATACTGCCACAACCCACCGTTGACCGCGATACCGCAAGGAGACTTTTTCTGCAGCTCAACATGTAGAAAAAGCGTGAAACCGACTGGAGAACAGGGATCCGCTACCCAATCCTCACAATTTGATCCTATGGACGTTGACTCTTCCACTGGTCAGTGCAGTTGTGACAGCATGTTGATTGTAGCACTGTTTTTGATGGTTGTGACTGGACAGAGCAACAAAGTGTGACACAGCCCCTGCCTGTGTCGCCGATAGCAAGGTCTAAAACCGCAATAAGTACACCAACGACCACCGCCATACCATCAGGTATTCTGCGTTGAAAAGTATTCAATGGCGTGGCATATTTGACCAAGGATATTATTAACAGGCGCAACCACTCCTGGCTCTGGCCTATACAACCGCACATCGATCACTGCGGTCCGTCGTCGCAACCATTTGTTACAGCTGGTTGAGGACAAGAAGATTCTTGAAGTTGGACATTTGTTAGTGAAGGCGTACCAGGATCTAGTGTCGTCACAGCAAGACGGATCCACTCCTGTTCACACTGTTGACAAAAAGACCTTGGTCCGGACCGCAAAGGCCATGGAGGCGGATGGGTTACTTAAGATTCACACTATCACGCTACCTCAGATGAACGGCGGATATAGTAGCAAGATGCTATTCCTCCACCGGTCGCTGGAGCCAACAGATAACAGAGTTCAAGAGTACATTGCTATGATGCACGATCGTCATGTGTTACTAGGCGGCAAGTATAAACCCGCCAAAGTTGAGATCGAGGATCTTGAGGTTGAGCGATTGGAAGATCTTCACAAACGGGCCATGATTGAAAAGGAATATAGTCGATCAGCGACGCCAACAATGTGGGGGCAAGTTGGGGTCTTCAGAGGGGTGAATGGAGACGAGCTGGCGCATATGGCTAATACCCTTGGTTCTGGCGGGTCCCACATCATGGAAGGGATTCAGAATTCACAGACCCGAGTATCAAGTCCTGCGGTTGGAGCTGGTACCCACGTGTCGCCAAATAACGAGATCGATGTCAAAACACCAACGGGCCAGAGTCTGGACTTGCAAAGGCAAACCGAATCCAAGAAAAAACTGCCAGGCAGCCAAGATCCCGATTCGGATCAGTTTTGGCTCAACGTTGCACAACACTATGGATATATCAACGCGAAGATGCTACGTGCAAGATACCTTCACGAATGGCTGTGGAACCGGGTGTTAGATAGGAAAGATCAGTCTGAGCGCACACCTGCGTCCATTTCCGGAGGTCCGTATAAGAATGGGGGTATATTCCAGGCCGCAATGCTGTTCCGTGAGTTGTCCTTTGACATGTTTCTGAAAATTGTTGGACAAACCGTGGCAAGTCCGGTTGTCGATGAATTTATGCGGCGTCCGGATTATGCAGATGTGAAGATTGGGGACCTGCCACCTGCCTTACGCACTGTGGTATTTGGAGGGAAGACCCGATACCGGCGATCACTTAAGCAAATACTGGATATTTTAGAGGCCCTACACATTGTAATGCCCATGCCTCGCCTTGACGAAAACGGCAAGTACGTACATGCAGGTCTTGGAGACGAAAGGGCGAGTATTGCTGCGATGGCCGCTGACTATCTCCATCCCGTGTATCGGCTGGAATGGAGAGTACCACTGTATGACTGGGGAGCAGATGATCAACGGCTGTTGCGGCATTATACGATTGAAAGTTTGGAGGATTTAAAGCAGTATTGGTTCCAATTGGAGTTTACTTGTTCACGAAAGGATACGCAACGGATCCAGCGGTGGAGAGCTTACGAGGAGGGACAAACTGAGGAATCGTTGGAGCAGCACGACAATGGCCCCATTGACCTCACCACTGAAGAGAATTATTCCTTAAAAGTTCGCTCTGAGCGTCCAGGTTATTTGATGAAGGATAGTCATCCACTCGCTCATTTGAATAACGTGCGCAATTGGCACACTACTTTCCCCTATTCCGCACATCAAAGAAATATTCTTGAGTCGCACGTGGATCGCAGAACAGGTGAAACCCCTCTTGACAATGACCTCTTGTGCAGGCAGCTCGCCGAGGATACCGGACTCGGCATCGCCAGAGTAAAGTATTACTTTAAGCGAGCGGAGGATATGTATCAAGCCAAGGTTGCACTTCAACAACAGGCTCGGGAGAAGAGAAAGTTAACGCTTGAAAAGAGGCGCCAGGAGCTTGGTGTAGGGCGATATGCTGTTGGCATAAGACCGAGATCTTTGAAGACCGGGAGAATTACTAGAGCGGCTCGCGCCACATTTGACCACGAAGGGCAGGAGGAAGCGGGCGGCAAAGAGCAAGTCCAACGTGCTGGGCGCAAAGTGCGAGAGGTCCTCCAACGACAGCGTGAAAGCCGGGTTCCAGGACGCAGATCTTTCCGTGCCGGTGCAGGAAATGGCCCAGCTGCCGGCAGAGGGCCTGTTGTTGCCGTTGCCTCGGGTCTGGAGGAACTGAATGAGGAAAACATCCCGGTTATTGCTGACGAAGATCGTTTCCAAACTCAGTATCAACAAGTCGCCAAACGAGTACGGCCCAATTGGACTGCGCAAGATGACGAAACGCTTCTTCATGCATATGCAATTATGCATAATCGATCAGGCCCCCGCTTCCAGTGGATACCGCTTGCAGCTCTCTTTGAAGGCAGCGACCTGTCAGCCAGGAAGGGCAGCAGAATGACTGAGCTGTGTCGCCGGAGGATGAACGTTCTTCTGAAATCCCCAGTCACACAAGACCGGTTGAATAATTTGACTTCTCAGTGGCCTGCGATTCTCGCGAAAGGTGTTGCGGAGAACAAGCTGGAAGCACAGGAAAATGTGGATATCCAGAACCTCAACCTGGCTCCCATGATTGAATACTTCATCACAACCAATGCAGCCTTGGCCAAGTATGTATATGGGCGTATTCAGACATGACTTGAGTTCTAAAAATTACTCAATAAATCCCGAGCAGGTCAAAAACGGACTCCGCACCGTTGATACCACTTCCTTCGACTTCTCAAGAGCTCGAAAGGTTCTTTGTCGTGAAAAATAAACTAAGCCGGAGTATCCAGGCGCTGACGGATCTGGAGGATGAGCTGGATGAACGATACAGCTCGCGAAGCAAAATGTCTGTTTTGTACGCCAGGTCACTGACAGGGTTGCTTACGAATGAAGATCAAGTTGATTTTGCTGTGTCCTCTGACCCGACATGTGAGCAAGTAGAGGAGAATGTGGTCAAGGCTGTCATCAAGGTAATTGCATAGCACTCTCAAATCTTTGTATTGTTTCTGAAGCCCAGGATCATAGATGATCTTGATGACTCCCGAGTCAGCATACGACCCTACTCATGCATTTTGGATCCTTCATGCTTTCCCTCACCATGTGATTGCGAACGCACTTCGCAAAATGAATGAAGATCAGTCCATTGTAAAGATCAAGGGGAGCACTGATCGCAGAGTGCCTGGTCGTGGATTCGTTTTGTCAGACAAGTGTGTGGCTCGCTTTTTTTTCACATTCATGCAATTGTTTCTGAGATAAATGGCTAGGTTCCTTTCTACAATCGCAGGACCTCTTCCGGATCGTTTGCTCCCCCAAGCAGTGGCATACCATAGAGAACTTTTTGGAGAACTCAAGAATGGGCAGTCAATGTTTTCCCCATTTGCCAATAGCGGGGCAATGGCGGCTCTCCTGGAGGCCGTCGCTGCTCGGTTGATCAGATTACAACCTAAATTCAATATTCGACTGGAAACGCACGGAGTTTTTGAATTATATGATAGTGAGTGATCAGCAGAGATAGAGTTCGTTTACCTGGTGTGTTTAATCTGCTTTTGCAGACCCGTCAATGGGGAATGCCGACGTATGCATTCTGCCTCCGGCCACCGAGTTACTCGTTTCAAGGACAACGACAACTGACAAGGGAAAACGGAAAGCAGATGATATTGAAGTCCCATCAGATGCCAAACGAACCAAGGATGGTCATACCGAACCACCGCGTCCTGAGGTGGACGAGGAAGTGGGAACGATCAGTACGACGGCGTGTTATGGTGAAACAGCGGAGGAGGTGCTGAATAACGCGCCCATTGCGAAGGAGAGCGATCGTATTTGGATGCGCAAGATCTACGAAGTGGTCAAAGAGGCTGGCATTTGTGGGGTTTCGGCGTTGAACTTGCAGGTATGTAGTCTGGGATGTAGTTGTTACGCAGAGAATAAAGTTCATGTGCTTTTTACGGTTTCAGTCCACATTCCGTGGTTTTGGCATTGACGGCAATCAACTGGACAAATACTTGCGTATGTTTTCGACAACGTTTCGATTGGCAAAACCACCAGTACCACTCGTATCACAAGTCGGATTTTCCGACATTCGATACGTCTCCGACGACAATCTATCTCGATGGACAGTCGCCACTACCCGACAAGCTTATGAACAGAGCGGGGACATAGTTGTGGAATCAATGCAGCTTGATGCCCCGCGCGCTCCCAAAATGGGCTCGGATGATTTTACAGCGGCGCGAATGTGGTACGATATCAATGGAAAGCAAGTTGATAGTGTAAAGCGGGCCTGCATGGAAGCTGTTTTGGGCACTATAGTGCAGAAACCTGGGATATACGAGGTACGTTGTGCGTTAGTTGGCAAGTCATTGCAGCACACAATTGAATGTCATGTCGGCTGACAGGCGAAGCTGTATCGGCGCTTGGGAAGTGTCATGACGAGAGTAGAACTGGCAGAGATCCTTCAAATACTCGTGGACCGCGGCGCTTGTCGAAGAAAGTGCCTTCTAAAGCCCCGACCTATAACAAGCTTATTTGGTGGCTTGTTTGGACCAAATGGCCACGTTGAAGAGTACACCGAATGCGGTAAGAGGGCACTCCAATTTGGTTTGCGAAAGTCATTGGTGATGAATAATGTGGGTGCATATTGTAGCGGAAACGTATCTCGACGATCATCGCATAAGCTGTTACTGGCCTCAAGAAGAATGGTACTTGAAGACTCTAATGTGAGCGTGACAATTACAGTAGCACAAACATCAAAGCAGGCAATTGGTGTTATCGTAAAGCTGGATATAATTTGTAAATACACATATGAATATACTTGTATATTTGAAGGTGATAACTTTTATTGTGTGAGTTGCAGATGCCAGAATCCTGTATACAAAAAAAAGCACACTTTGTGTCCCGTAATATTTATCACGACCGTAGCTCCAGTCTATTGACCACCATATAGTTCATGGATCCGGTCCCAAGTGCGCTCGAAGTGGGTGGGGCACTCATACCCGTGTGGGTTCTTGGTCAGGTAATCCTAAGAACAATAAATCAGTTATATTCGGCA
Source organism: Spizellomyces punctatus DAOM BR117 (assembly GCF_000182565.1). Lineage (NCBI taxonomy): Eukaryota > Fungi > Chytridiomycota > Chytridiomycetes > Spizellomycetales > Spizellomycetaceae > Spizellomyces > Spizellomyces punctatus. Next base: position 37,138 of record NW_015971554.1, read on the forward strand.
TCTAAATTGCTCGCTGAATTTCATCCTACTACCTGATGATAGTCTTCCGCATTCCAAAATGTCCCCACAGGCTCTACCGTCGTTGATACCGGGTGACTGCCAAAATGGTGTTGGACCGCTTTCACTTGCTCTCGCGCAATCTTCTGCTGCTGCTCATTATGGTACAGAATGGCCGACCTGTACTGCGTACCAATGTCTCCCCCTTGTCGATTCTTTGTCGTTGGGTCGTGCATACGGAAGCTGTACGCAACACATCAAGCAGGTCAACTTAGGTTGAAGTCACCGATTTTACATCTCCGAAACCTACAAGAAGTCCACTAATTCTTCATAGGACAGCTTCGTCGGATCATACTTGATCTGTAGCGCCTCGGAGTGACCCGTTGTTCCACTGCACACTTGCTTGTACGTGGGACGTTCTGCCGAACCACCAGCATATCCCACCAGCGTTTCTATGCCATTTTGCCCAAATTTCTTTTCAAAGGATTTCTCAACACCCCAAAAGCAACCTGCCGCAAAGGTTGCGAGATCGTATTTTCCCTGGGGGTCTGGTGCAAAGCCTGTACCTGCGGAGGATGTTGAACCCATCTTGTTTGGTGCGAATGAAAAGCAACGCTGGATGTTTGTGATGCGGAATAAACTTGTCGCACGAGAAGCTGTGAAAGAGTTCCTGATTGTGTTTGGTATGATGGGATTCATGCACACTTTTTCTTTTCGGAAACCCACAGCGGGAGGACTCTCCCGCAACTTTGGCCAGGAGTGGCGAGAAGGACGCTTACGCTGTGCTTTCCGTGCTGTGCTGGGTGAGTCAACTTGTAATTCAACTTTCCACCAATTTTCAAGCTTTCAACTAGACTTTTTGGTTGAGATATCATTACTGTTTTAAACTACATACACCTTCATTGTCTGTATATTTCAATGATTCCAAGTTTTGGAATTGTTCATCTTTTTTCCAAGTAGGATTTCATGCAAACTCATCCAAGTTTAAACTTGTAGTATCATATCTCTGCCTCGCACGTGATGAAGCAAGTCATCCATCATCCGCTTGCAAGTTTCGTTCCGTCGTATCATCTCCCAACAATCCGTCCACAAAAGCATTTCCAAATAACCCATAACTATTGAGCGTAGAAGCTGGTGTCAACTTCGTAGTTTGCAAATATGTCACGATATCAGCCGCTGTCTGTAGAGCCTTCAGCTGCTAGGAGGCGGTCCCGAGCCGCTTTTTATTGCCAAGGGTGTGGGGACTTTTGCCTACAAGTATTCGAAGGCGTATCTCATAAGCTGCCAACACGGATGGAGATAGTAGGATATTTGTCTGGCGGATTGGTACGTTGAGACTGCTTATCCTTGAGGGAAAGGAGCGTTGCCGCACCGGCAATGGCAAGCTCTGTCGAGCCAGTTCTTAGTCTTGCGCTCTACTTAAAGAGAAGAACCTTGGACGCAGGTCGATATGCTGATAGAGCCTTCCTATTAGTTTGCGATAGGATGGTGGGTTTTCATCGACGGTGTCGTCTTCTCATCTACACGCGATCCTCCGTTGCCCGTTCAAATCCGTTTTGAGGATTGGATCCCAGGAGTGCTATCCACAATAGCGCTGATCATGTAAGGCTCTGTCCTTTTTGTAAGAAATTATTAAATACTCTCAGGTTTTTTGCTAACTCATCTGGCTGTTATCAAACCAGTGTCAATTTGATCAATAGAGATATGTTGAGCGCAGACGATAGCTCGTTCAGTGGAACAAATGTGGCAACAAAAGCTCGTGGATGTGCTTTTGTGGGAGTGTCTATGGCTTTAGGGGCGTTGGGGGGAGCCTTGGTGAGCTCGATATTGCAGGTCTTACCACCGTCCGATACAGGCGTATATTAATCTCTTGGTGCAGGCAGTAACAAGCTTAAAGTACATCCTACCGGGGTATAAGGGCGACGCATTCTACTTTGGTATCTGCATTGCTGCACAGAATTTCCTTATTTTCGTCTCGTGAGTAGCTTCCTTTCGTGTTTTGCTGCATGCTTGCCGAAGGGATGTCAAGCGATGGAGGCTTTGCTCGTCCTGCCATTTTACTAATATATAGTGAATGATTTGCTCTACTTTAACCATGCAGATCCATGATTTTATGGTTTGGAAGAAATAGCGGTACAGAAGAACAATACCCTGGATACTGATGCACAACACGGATGCAACACTCTGCGGCCTTTCGAGTACTAGCAAGTTTTCACGGTTTTTGTATGGATGGTAGACATTCAAACATGCGTTCAGTATTCTCCTGATACTCGTCATATAGTGGTAATTGGTACCCGCGTTTGACCAACATGACTTAACCATTAATAGCAAGACTGTATAGCAGCTTGTTTACAAAGCAATAACTGATATTCCATACAACACTATTTCCCAAACAATTTAGCAGCAACCACCACCTTGCTGAGCTTGCACTGGAGCACCGCCGCCAACCTTGACATTGGCCTTGTTGGCTGGCGCCGCAGCAGCGGAACTGCCCATCCTGAAGTTAAACAAGAGAGTGAGCCGCTTGCGCATATCTCTTGTGCAAACACCTGACCCCGTCCATATACCTGTCTTTGATCTGCTTTGCCATTGTCAGGAAAGCCTGCTCAACATTCGTGGCGTTCTTTGCACTGGTCTCCAAAAATGGGATCTGCAGGTTGTCTGCAAACTCCTAAATTTTCAAAGCGAGCATCGATTTCATTTAGAGATATTCCAATTTGCCATACGCATCTTTTTCGTCGTTTTATACCTTTGCCGTGTTGTACTCCACAACCTTCTTGTTTGTCAAATCGCTCTTATTTCCAACCAAAAGCTTGTTGACCCCTTCGCAAGCGTACCGATCAATCTCCTGGAGCCACTGTTTCACGTTGGTGAAGGTATCCTGATCTGTCACGTCGTAGACGACAATGATACCGTGCGCACCACGGTAGTAACTAGAAGTGATAGTACGGAATCGCTCCTGGCCGGCAGTGTCCCACTAGGGAAGGACTCTGCATTAGTCTTCCTTCCCCTGACAGAAATGTCATGATTGGCGGACGACAGGTTCTAAAGCTTACAATTTGTAGCTTCACGGTCTTCCCCTCTAATTCAATGGTACGAATTTTCTGATGGATAGATGATGTGTTAGATATCCAAATACAACACGGAGTAATTTCCGTAATGCCACTACTTACAAAGTCGACACCGATGGTACTGATATAACTTTCAGTGTAGGTATCATCCTGTTTCAACAAAAATGTTAGCTCCCCGTTTTCACAGAACAAAAAAGTGCATCGCACTACTCACGGCAAACCGGAGAAGCAAGCAAGACTTTCCCACACCGGAGTCGCCAATAAGCAACAGCTTAAAGAGGTAGTCGCTGGAAGGGATAACAAGGTTCATAAGCATTTCCTCACAACGAATGTCCATAGCTAGCCTATTTCCCAAAGTTTACATATTCTCTGCACGCAAATGCTCTCGGATTGTATGCCAGCCCAGGTCTACTCCAGTATCTGCAAGTCATCCACTCCACTGTAGCGGTTGGTAGTGCCAGTGCAATCTCCATCACAAACACACGTAATAGAAAGCCTCCATTTCGATGCAGTAGACTACTTACTATTCAGGATTCATAATTGCAAAAGGATATCAGACTGTATTGGGAGTTCAGAAGAGGTTATGTCAGTCATGTCATGAGACACCGCAATTACAGCCGCCAGGGTCAACTATGCCCGTGTTGCTCACGTCCCCGTCATGCCACCATGCAAAAATCTCCGGCTCAGAATAAAGCCTTCCATCACTTGTAAGCGACTTTGGTTCCAACTTACCACTTGACACAAGATTATAAAGAGATGGAATGCGATTGTGAAATAAGAACGCGGTTATGCAGTCCGTCTAGGCTCAAACTGAGGTCTTTTTCGTTATTGAAGAGCGAGGGCAGTCTCTTCCTTCTCTCTTTCTAATGCCGATGGCTTTCAAAAGGATGTTTCGCGAGTTTAGTGGGAAGGAAAAACGTGAGATGGCGTTCGCAGCCCAACAAGAAACGTGTCGACTAAAAGCTGCGGATTGCGGGCTTTGTAAACGGCACTGACCCGATGATAAAAAGGTTTCGCATTATCATCAGGTGGCTTAAGTCAGCAGACATCGCATTCCCCGACCTCCCGTTTCCAGATTGCAGAACGTTTATTTATCGACTAAATGACAGTGTTTAACATTAGGATTCTATATTTTACGCTTTGGAATAAGGGTCGTTGGCAGTACATCTGGCACTTCCGCCCATCCCTTTTTATGAATATCACATAAATGCATAGCAACAACAAACTCATCAGAATCCAGATATCCATCTAAATAAACAATGAAAACACAAGTCATAAAAATATGAGCATTGTTCTTGTGGTAATTAGAAAGCGTGGTAAAACCAGTAAAACCATACCTTGGGTCCAGTCTGCCAATCTCCACACTTTGGCAAGCAGTTGGGTGTCCAAGCCAGTGGATTCCAAGATTGGTTTGACCGTGGCACCAGATACCTTTCCGTCTACTCCTGCCAGGGTGCGGAAGCGCTCCAGATATTTTCGGCGGTCAATGGCATCTAAAAGAACGAGAGCTTGCGCATGAATGCAAATCCAGGCTTGCCAACTAAAAATGGATAAAAAGCCAACCATATAGCCATATTTCCTCAGTCTGCGCTTTGCCTGGACTTCCAGGTGTGGGAGAGATTGGACTCTCGAACGGGTTTCTTTCCGGTGCAGCAATCGTCGGCTGGGCAGCTGGATACTCTGACATTAGTTTAGGGAAATCGATCGATAGGGCCTAGGGAGCACCGATGAGTTTATTGAGAATGAATAATCTCATATAGTATAAATAAGGGCATACCTCATTGACAGCTTGCAACATCTTGTCATTGAGTTTGGAGAACTTTTCCAACTTGAACATGGCTAGCTTCTCCTTGAATTTTTCGGGATCAGGAAAGTCTCCTCGTGTTAATCCGTGAATACGTTCAAGCTTTAAGAACTCCGCTTCCAAGTTGGTAATCAAGCTGTCTTGCTTGTCCTTACGTCCAAAGAAGCTGGGCATTTCTTGGCGCAGATGAGAAATGATGAGGGCGTGCACCTTTGAAAATAGTCCCCATATCCAGTCAATAATGTATCTGGACTTTGGCAACGACATTTACCCACCTTTGCCATGCGCGTTCTTTTTACAATCTCATTGATTTTTCTGACTACAGCGTTCCGTGGAAGCGCCTTCAAATCATTCAACAGATCCTGTTGCTCGGCTTTGAGCAGAGCAGCACAATCAACGTTCTGAAGTGGTTGATCCCAGAAGGAACCGATGTCTAAGAGAGCAATGTAGAAAGAACAATATCTTTCATGTCAGGACCGGCGGAATGTATGGCAATCAAAGGAGAAAATACGTACACACCCGCGGTACCTCTGGGGTCCCTAGCACCTTTCCAAGGGACCACATCAGAGCACCGTATCTAATATTCTCTTTAGATCAGAGTCATGTGGCATCGCTGATCCAGAATAGTCATACATACACACGCATCAATTGCTGTCCAGTAACAGTGTCCGCCTTGTTGAGTACGACACGAATTTTTTCGTCATTTCCTTTCAAGGACATGATTGCACGTTTAAATTCATCTCCAATGTCCAGCTTCGCAACATCAAACAATAAGAGGATGAGTTGACTCCGTCCGGCGAACCATTCCACGACGGATGTAAAGTCATAAGATCGCCCAATGCTCTGTTTCTCTCCGCTCAGAATTCCGGGAGTATCAATCAGGATGACATTTTCCAAGACGGGAGAGTTGACAAGAGAAACCTATATGCCAAGCAGAACATGTGAATATCAAGTGCCAAAGAGTCTAGTAAGCAGATGGAAACCTATCGCTCGTACCTGGAACTTCTGGAGGAAAGATGATCCAAATCGCGTCATGGCAGTGAAAGGCAACTCTGCACTGACTGCAGCAGCATTGCCTGGAATGATCCTCTCGTCGCCGTTCATGACCGCAACAAACCGGTCAGTCTAGTATTGATCAGTGTTCATATTAGGACTCTCATTGCCAACCACTTCTGCACTTTCTATACATACCGTGGGTTCCGGTCCAATGTGCAATCCTGGGTACTCCTTATCCAGAATGTACTTGACGAATGTGGACTTTCCAACACTGTATTGCCCGATAAGCAGTACCATCGGTTTTGCCTCGATATCGGCATCGGTAAGGTAAGGGGAATGAAATTGTTCAAAGTTATAAGTTTGCTCCAATGGTCGAATCTTGGTCTAGTATGGAATGCATAACTGGTCAATATTATGCGGTACAGGTTAACGGAGACGACTCAACACGAACTTTGTAAATTCTTTTTAGACCATCGACAATATCAGAGTATTCTGCTTTTGAGCTAATATTTGCCGTGGACGATTTCGGTGAGAGCTTCGCTTTACTCTTGTTAGGTCTGAATAAACACACGTTCGTTGCAAATCCAGTAAGATTGAAGCTCAAAGTAAGAGGGTTCCGCTGATCACTTACTTTATAGACCTCGTAGGAAGCGTAGGAGGCCCCCCTGCTGGGCTGCTGGGTGAATCGCTCATACTGTCTCTTACTCAAACTAGAAGGTGCAGGTTGGAACAATGAGAGAGCGGAGACCACTTCTGCTGAGCTTCGCGTCCTTGGATCTGTAACGTAAGCAAGAAGAAAGCCACACTTGCCCGTACCATGGGTTCGCGACAGTTTATTCTCCGACTGAAATATTTTCAGCCCAGAGGGCTCAACGACCTTTGGCAAAAGGCATTAATGTAGTCTCCTATAGAACATGCGAAATTTCCCCGTCTATGTGGTCTACGTATCTATATCTAAATACATGTCAAGAGCCAACCCGCCAACTTTTCAACCCAAACCGTTCAAACGCGCCTCGCTCAAGATCAGCCCGGTGGTTTGGATGGGCAACTTCAATTAGAGCTTTTGCGCGTTGGACGAGTGATTTTCCGAAAAGATACGCAATTCCGTATTCGGTCACTACATAGTGAACATCTAGGATGTACAAAACCACATCAGCATACGACCCTGTCTAGATGACTGTACGGTACTTACGGGGCCTTGTCGTAATGACCCCTGCACCGGGTTTAAGAATGGAAACAATGCGAGAACCTCCATATTTGTCGGTGGAGGGAAGGCAGATGATCGGCACGCCTTCACGACTCAATGCCGCACCTCGTTCGAAATCGACTTGCCCTCCTACTCCAGATATCATACGGGTACCGATGGAATCTTGCCGGCAAAAGTTAGGAATGGCCTACACCATTAACTATACCAGTATCCTCACCTGCACACACTTGACCGGTCAAATCTACTTCCACTGCTGAGTTTATGGCTGTAACCCGCGGATTACTACCGATAAGGCTCGGGTTATTTGTCACTGATGCGTCAAGAAAGGAAACCGTGGGATTGTCATTTACAAAATCGTAGACGCGACGAGAGCCCTGCGATTCAAATATATAGCTTGAGTACAAGTTGACAGCCGGTATTCTCCCACAGGTCATCAAGTACCATCACGAAGGAAGTGACAATCTTTCCCGGCATGAAACTTTTGTTGAAGTTTGTTATAACGCCCTTGTCAATCAAGTCAATTACTCCCTCTTCGAACATTTCTAGTAGGTAAGTAGGTAAGAAGGAAGCAATTTTCATTTCCTGGTTCTTGTAGGAACGAAAGGAATATGCGACAATAAGATTAAGTGACATACCCGTATGGATACCGAGATCCTTATGTCCTCCAAGCTGAGACAAAACTGCATTTGGAATCGCCCCTATCCCCATTTGCAACGTAGCACCATCCTTAACCAGCCCGGCAATATGTTTTCCAATAGCCTGTTCCACCTCGGTGGGCCCCACGCCAACTTTGCGCTCAGGTAAAGATTCATCTACATGGAATACGTAATCAAGCGATGAATAATGTATCGAACTTGCGCCGTGGGTTCGAGGCATGGATGGATTAATTTGCGCAATCAGTATAGGAGAAACTTGAGCCGCAGCCAAAGAGGTGGCTACTTCTACCCCCAAGGAGCAGTATCCATGCCGGTCAGGAGGGGAGACGTTGAGGATGGCTACATCAGGCTTCATGATCCCCGTTCGCATGAGCTTTGGAACTTCGTGAAGGAAGACGGGCACGTAGCTCCCAGCACCTGCAGCGACAGATGCTCGTGCGTTGGCTCCAATGAAGAAGTGATTAGTGTAGAATGAAGCCATGTTGCCTGGTACGTTGCATCTAGATCGGTATATATATATTGTCATGAACTGCCATCTCAGGGTGATAATCATTAGCATCCACACTTACGGATTTGGCTTTTCGAGATGGAGGTGGCAGAACTCTACATCTTTCAATTCCGATGCGCGTTTTGACAGAGCTAGGAAAATCGCCCAGTTAATTTGGCATTAAGGATAAACAAAAGGCAGGCCGCCCGCACTTTAGGGCGAATTCTGCATATTTCAAAGTTACATCTATCGCAATATTATTCTTACCCTCTAGCAATGTCCCTGGAACAGCTGCAACACCATGTACGAATACTCGAGAGTGTGACTTTATATTCGCCACGGCCTCTTCGGCTGTGGTACATACGATAGGTGTTTTTCCAGTGCGGGTAAGGAGCGTGCGATAAATCGATGCTCGAGAAGAAGAAGGTGATAGAATTCGACCCCGCATCGCTCTGCCGATATGCATAGTTGCTTGTAAAAATGCGGGAAATGCAACGCCGATGGGTCTTTAGGAACTGTGCATGGCAAGCGCTGTGGTATCGAGGTGACCGGTGATGACTCACGGCTGCTTAGTCATCATTCAAGAAACTTGATGTTGTTCCCGCCGTCTTTCAACTTTCTATGCGCAAAGACATTTTCACCATTCGTGAGATACCATGGGCAATTTTATATGGGCCTACAATTGTATATCATTGAGTAAGAATAATGAGTCCCATGACGGAATCTCCTCCGAGGTAACAAGGTGCAATCATGTGCGCAAAGGCGAGAGTGTTTGTTCCGCCTAAATACATCCGCTAATTATATAAACTGTATCCTTGAACATTCATCCCTGCACATTCAACCCTTTCCAAGTCCTCATGCTGTCCCAAAACTATATAGTTTACAGACCGCATCAGCGCCTGCAGAAGCCATGCAATTTGAGGCTTCAGGATGAAAGTTGACCGCCCATATTCCCTCGTCATTCTTTTTTCGGTGCGAAGTATATTCTTGGACACACTTTCGTGTTGTCAGATCCCACCATCGTATTGAACAGTCATGACCTAGAAACAGTACCAGGAGTCAGAAGTCGCTTTACTTGCAATCGCCACAGTCAAAAAGTCTTACCCCCTGAGACCAGAGTAAGCCCATCTGGCGAGATATCCAGGGCTGAAACTGAATCTTGATGAGCGACCATCGAATGCGCACATTGTCCTACTCGCACGAATTAGTGAAAATATCATCTGACAATGACCACGGCTTGTACCCACCTGTATTTGTGTCAAATATCCGAATATATCGGTCTTCATGCGCGGTAATGAGTAGCGGGAGGGTGGGATGGCAAACAACCTTGTTGATCTGTCCAGATGTGGTGTTATCTAGTAGATAGAGTTCATTCATCAGCAACATGGTGAACAAGTCAACAGAAAGCTATGGTAGTGTACCAAAGGTTCCGTCATGTCGGCATTGCAACGTTTCCTGTCCAGTTTCAGCGTCGAAAATCTTTACGATGCTGTTCTGATACGACACCGCTATCCTGTTCAAATTGGTATACACCCAGTCCACGGACGTCGGATTTTGCAGCCCGCTGCTTTCCGCTTCTTTTACCACGTCATTTGTACCTCCCCTATTTGCGTTCTCATACCATAGCGTGCTGCGCAGTTGCCAGTGCCCTGGTGTTGTATTCCATATCTTCAAAGCACCATCACTCGAAACGGAAGCCAGCCATGGGCATTGCTGCTGCAGCGGATGTAATTTCATATCCCAAACAACGTCAGAGTGGCCGACATATGTATGCAACTTAAACTGCTTGGTATTCTCTATATGAGAAAGGAATTGTCATCAGTAAAAGGTGGCGTCTCGAACCGGAACGCTAGTTGCGAACGTACGGTAGCTAGCATATGGATCTCTTGTCAATGGTGGTATGCGCCACACACGGATAGTTGCATCGACACTTCCTGTATAACATGTTTGTCCATCCGCTGAAACAGCGAGTGACGTCAACGGTTCAGTATGCCCGCGGAAGGTATAAACGGGCTCCAGCTCCGGTAGCATTCTGAAAAACAGATAGAAAATGCACAATTGTTACAAATCTAGCCTCAGCCTCCAAAAGTGCATACAAATGCTCACTTGCTACGATCTTCCAATTTGCCGATATTCCAGAGTTTCGCGGTATTATCCTCAGACGCAGTAACCAGGGCACCATCATTGGTTGAGAATGCCACAGCGCGAATGGAATCCATGTGACTAAGGAGAAAGATTTCAATGCGTGATTTCTGGTTAACTAAGATTGGGGAATGACATACTTTCTCAATACCGCTTTGGGCCGCCAGATTTTTTGGTTGGCGGGTTTTGCCGAACCCTTTTTCTGGTTGCGCGGTGCACATGTTCAACTGTCAGACTGTTTGCGATGCCCACAATCACTCTGCACTAAACCCACCTTGGCCCCTTCGTCCACATCGTCTTCGTTCAAAGTCAGTGTGGCCAATCCCCCATCCAAAGACAAAGTATTGGCAACGACGGACGGAATACCGCCCGGCTTTGCCTCTGCTGCAAGATCGGGTTGTTTGGTCATCAGAGAGAAATAAACTTGCAGGATATGTTTACATACCAGGACTTTTTCGTTTGGCATGAGCACCCTTTCCTTCTAAGCGGCTCATGACTTTGCTAACTTTCTCAGGAGTCAGCTTCAGCTCTTGCATCTCATCTGGCGTCTAATAATTCGCAGGGATCTTAATTCACATCGTCTAATCTGCGTCATGGGGTTGCACAGCAGTATTCGTCATACCAATCGTCCGTCATTAACACGGCTTTCTTTCCGCTCCTGGCCTTGCTTATCCTTCGGTTTCTTAGAGTCTTGATTGGATGCCTTATCAACAAGGGATTTTACTGCTGGCTCTTTGCCTTCCACTGCCTCCTCCGGGGATTGGATGCGCGCATCATTGGGAGCATTTTCTTGTGCTTCTGGCGGGCTGGTGTCCACCTTTGGCACTTTGCTTCCTTCAGTATGTTCTGCAGCTGCCGGCGTCTCGCGCTTTATCTTGGTAATGACGCGCTGCGGTTCACCTTGAATGACTTCTGATGCAGATTCTTCCGAGGCAGCCGCGGCAAATTGCCGCGCTGTTGGTAACGTCCCGCGAGCCCTTGCCGCCTCCCGCTTTCCAATCACTCTTCCCAATGCTTCCGGGTCCGCAGTAGATTCGAGCCCAGAAGGATCTTCATTGCCGCTTGCCGCGGTTTTCGGGTTCACCGAAGGGGAGACATTACCTCCGGTTGTGGATGTTGTCAACAAGTAGCTCATTTCCCGCAGGTAACTATAAAACACAAGCGTCAATCAAACAGGCTAACCAGTGGTTTTTCGGAGACAATTGCCCACTTTTTTAAGATCTCTTTACTTCGCACATGTCCATATCCTTTCGAAAAGTTCAACAACGTCCCCATCCCACCACCAGAGAAGTTGAGAGTACCATAGTTGGAAGGAGCGGATAGCACCGCCTCAGGAAGAGTCGGTACATTTTCTGTTGGAGCCGACATGCCTGAAGTTACTGCATTCGGCTGCGTAGCCGCTGCCACTGCATCTTCTGATGATGGTGATACGGTTTGCTTCTCTTGTCGTAATTTGGTGAACTTATTCCTAACAACCATGAGGTAAATAGCTGTCATGACGGCGAGCCACCTTCAAGAACAATTTCATCGATGCTACCTTTCCTGTCGCAAGGCGTATTCTAACATCTTAACCCTTCGCATCAAATCGGTCCGAAGATTCTCCATTCCCCTCCGCTCACCCTCCAGTAGTGCTATTCGCGCCTGAGAAAATCCAAACGATTAATCCATTAGCTTCGTGTATCCGCATCAATTGAAAGCGTCACAGCGCTGCTAATAGAGGTCGCTCACGCAGAGAGTTTCGATTTCTGTCAATTTGCCCCGCCAAACTTGTCAGCTCAGAGACATGAATGACTAACCTTCAGGTCAGCCCTTTCTATTTCCCATTCATTTCGCTCTCTTTCAAATTTTCGCCACTCTACTTGAAGAAAATGTAGAACACCGGGCAAAGTATATGTTGCAACCCCAGTAGCAGAACCGTTGCTGTCGTTAAGTACAGTCGTCCCCTGCGATATCCCCGCGCTGCCTCGACTTGCTTGTTGTGCAGCGGATCCCGACATAGCTTGTATAAGCAGAACAGAAGTGGGAATGTGTCGAGATCACTCGTGGTGTGCAGCTCGCAGGATTTGTGATGGTTGTGAGAGCGTTGACCGTTCGGTGGTGAGCAAGAGAACACAGAAACTGCCTGATCGCACGCGTCCGAACGAATCTCGTCCTATGAAGGGACGCCTTCGTCTTGCTACGATGGTGATAGCGAATAGGTGAGGAGTCTATATCGCGTCAGGCTGACCTTTCTCCCATGTAACGTTTGGCCGCGAAGAAATCGTCGGGTTGTTTTTGTCAAGTCGTCCAGGCTGGTCGCGTACGTCCCATGCAAGGGATAATGCGTTCCAAATCGGGACAAATGACGATCCTCCAATCCCCGCCAGCAAAAATCGTTGGAGGACAACGAAGACGACACCGACAGCAAAGGCGCAGGCAAAATGCAGCAATGCAGCAGGACTTGGACTCTTTTTAACAATTAGGACTGGGAAAATAGTCAAGGCTTTCAAGACATTCAAGAATGATCGACGAGTCGTCGATGGAAAATGACAGCTGCCTTTGCTCCAAATGATCAATAATCGGTCATACCGCAAACTTCTCTTGACATTACAGTAGACCATCTTGGCGGCAGTTGGTAAAAGTACTGCAAATTGTACTGCCCACAACGATAGCACAGCGTTTATCCCCTCTGCATACTTGTTCATATCGACTAAGCCACGACATAATGATGCGCGCGATGACAAACCAGAGTAAGCCACGGCGACTATCGGCGGAAAATCGTGTAGAGCGTTCGCTTTGTTGAAACAATCTCCGCAATATTGGAACTCCAGTGTCATAGGAAGGCTCTGAAGCAGATATGGATTTGCAAATCCCTGTGGTAGAAGAAGAGCTTGTCGATTTTCGTCAGAAATGGCGAGAGGAAGTGAGTGCAAAGGTCGCGGCAGCTCCGTACAGCACGACGTCCCCGGCGTCCTTGTCGGACAAAGCTTTGGAACGAACTCCAAATGCCACACTTCAGAAATCCGCAGCCTCTGTCGCACCACCTTTGGCGTCTTCGTCCTTCGCCGCAATGCCTTCTGTCGCCGTTGGGAAGCTCACGCAAAGCAGCCTGGTTGAGTCGATCTCGGAACAGGGCAAAGAGCTGCCTAGTGAAGCAGAGGATCCAAGTTTGGAGGCCTATCTGTTGGGAACTAAATATGAAAGGTTTGTTTTACGGTGTATTGCTTCTCCGAATGTGCTTCCATAACATGCAAATGTCACAGGATGGGGAATTTATCAGCAGCGTTGACCTCATATCGAGATGCCGTCCGTCTGGACCCGCATGTAGAGCAGCGCTTCCGCAAGATGCTTTTACAACCTTCTCACCCAATACACACCCATCAAGAGAAAGAATCAGACCCGAATTCTGAATTCTATACGTACTATGATTTTCACGAACACACCCACACAACCCACAATGATCATGCGAACGAGATAACCGATCTGGTTGAACGCTTTCAAGCTTTGGATGTGGCGTTCATGCCACACATCCTGGACCGTAAAATAACACTCGCCAAACTGCCTTCCGAAATCGTAACTCAGATCATACACTGGGCGCTCCTTTTGCATGGTCATGACACATTTTGCTCGCTGTCCTTGGTGTCCAGGAAAATGCTTCTCTTATGCCGCGAACAGTCTGTATGGCGATTTGTATGCGAAAAAGTCCATTATCCTGGGATGGGATTCCGTTCTGTGGCTGAGGAATTGCCACTGTACAAGGGCAACTGGTTCAATATGTGGTTAGACAGACCGAGGCTTAGAAGAGATGGGCTGTACATATCCCGAGTAAACTATGTACGAACGGGTGAAGCGCAATCGTTTTACGCACCGGTTCATCTGGTGACATATTATCGGTACCTCCGATTCTTCCCGCATAAAGTTGTCTGTTGGACAACGACAGTAGAACCGGCGAAAGCCGTACAAGTGCTACTATCGGACGAAGTGTTGCAAAAGGGTTCAATGTCGGGCGAATATCTCCTTTCCTCCAATCATCTGTACCTACATATGCGGGCGCACGATCGACCGGGAGTGTCTTTCAAGTGCAATCTGACACTCGCCAGCAGCCGCCGAGGCAAACATAATAAGCTCAAATGGGGTAAGCAAGCATTCTGCTAGACAAGAATCGGTTCGCTGTCCTCATCAATATTTTCACAGTGGAGTATTGGCAAGAGCGGGATAGTGACTCGTCGTATCGGTCAGATGTACCCACTAGAACACTTCGGACCTTTTATTTCTCTAAAGTACGGTCATACCCAAGATCCCTTTTGTAGGGGAAATTTACAGCGATATCTACAGTAGATCTGTGCAATTGCAATTGTATATATTCATGTACCATGTTTATTGCTCCTCCATCATGATACCTAATTTCTCCATACCATTAAGTATCTTTGCGTTCAGTTTGACCCCATGTTTAGCCTTCACACGAGCATAGTACACTGGACAATCCAATGATATGCACGCCGAATCCAAATCTAGGGCGGTACTGTGTCCAGAGCAAGAACGACAGACACGCTGCAATTGGATATATCGTTTTTCCGATTCGCTTATGCGACGCGCGAGCTTGGATGCAGACGTCTGAGGATCCCTTGCGCATGAGCCACAGATCTCTAGCAATCCTCATTAGAAAAAGATATATTCTCGCCCCTTGTAGAAAGAAATGTACAAACCGTTATGTGTCAACTCATGACACACGAGACAATGCTTAGCCACATAATATTGATCAATGGTTTGCCCAGGACCATTTCTCAACTGTTGTTGCAATTCGGGCCGCATTTGCGATGCGGTAAACTGAATTGCTCGTTGTACCTTAGGCATCTCGTTGAACCAGCTTTCGACGTCTAGTAGAAATTTCTTTGGTTCAGGAGCGCACCGGCACTTTATGAACAATGGGAGTCTCCATACCTGCCCCTACAAGAGCGAAGACTCTCGACAAAGCCGGGATTATCTGTCTTGTAATATAATACGTCCCATGTAATTGCAGTGTCCTTCCCCGCGAAATTAATGAGCGCATAGTGTCGACAAATCAACTTGCGTCACGTACCTGCTATTTAGGAGCTCTTCTGGAGGTACAACAGAATCTATCAAACGATAACCCGGTCCGCCATGAACGACCACATACGGCACTCTCTCCCCATATTGAGGTTCAGATCGTCCATCCACGGCCATCTTTTTGGTACTGATCAGTGCGCCAGGTGGTGGGGGACCCCGGGCACTGTTGAACGGTACAACTATATGAACTCTCAATCCTGGCATATAAACCAACGGCCAACTTTACCTGTACGTTCCGAGCTTTACTTCTTTCGCGATGATGAAATCCTGTATAGACACGCGACCCGACAAGATTTTTGTCCATTGTCGATAGAGGTGCTCCTTCACTCTTGACAGGTCTTGAGTGCGGAACAGGATCCTGCGGCAGTGGACCGTCCGTCAGGACTAAATAAACATTGATACGAAAAGGTCACTGCTCACTTCAGACATTGTTCCATAGTCTTCGCTACCGCGGGGCAGCCGTCCCTTCGCACAGTTTCGATTCCCTTAGCATCGAAACCGGGCTCCTTTTCATCTGGACTTTCGTATTTGAATCCCACATACCGCTTCTTCGCTAGGAGAACACATGGATGGTATACCTGCCGATCCTTGTAAATGAACCAAAGCAACCAAAGCAACTGCTTAAGAACCTGGCGCGCTACCTTCTCGAATTTGAGTTTCACAGGCTCGGGGTTCATTTTTGTGATGGTATCGACGATGTCTTTACCGATGCGGAAAGCATCGTCCTTGCTCACGTTTGGAAGATAGACAAAAAGAGAGTCAGTGTCTCCATAAACCACTTTTGCGCCCCATTTCGCGGTGCTGTGGATCCGTTCAATAGCCTGGGATTGCAATTGCGTCAATCACCTTCAATCCAAATTCATGGTTAACAATTGAGGCCTTTGCAGACCTTTTCCAAAGTAGCTCGGCCAGTTTGCACTATAGCATCAGCAATGTCAACGCATGGCATGCGACCTGAAAAGCTGGCACCCGTGTAACCATAAGTGACGTTTGCGATGAACTTCAAGCCCAATTGTCGCGCTTCTAGAGTCCGCAGCACGGCCTTTAAGGTATGAGGTTTAACATCAGAAATTACAATTTCTCTTCTGGGAGTCATACTTTATCATCCTTATGAATCTTCATTGACTGCTTGACCATAACTCGAGTATCCAAGATTTCTGATAGCATTCGCCTTAGTGTACCTTCGCGAATGTGAGGCTGGACAAATACGAGACCATTCGGAGATACTAATGTAGGGTTAATAAAGAGGGAGACGGCTGATGACAAACAAAGCTTTTGACGGCCTACCGTTCAAGTGATCCTTGAACATTTCCACGAATTCTACCGGTACTTCAAAGTCGTCTAAAACGCCAAACTTGTGCGGCTTCCCAACGGACTGAATCCGCCCCAAGCAAGTCGAATAACTGACAAAGTAAATTCTGTAAGCTATCGCTCACTTTGAACAGCGCATACATGCACCATTGCCGTACCAATAATTGTATGCAATCATTACGGAGGGATATAATGATTGGAAATCGAGTACCAGCAACGGACTGTTGTAGAACCGAGACTGTGGCTCCATGACGAGCGGGATGCATTCACACGCGCGTTGCGCTGCCACCTGCAAAGAAAGCTCTTAGGTGCGTGGGGTAATACCTAGAACCGCCCTCCTGAACAAACCTGCTTTCTGCTGGGAGACACCATAATGAAATTCTCTGGCTTTACGATCCGAGCCATGATGGATTCAACTTTGAACTGTGATCCTCGCGTAATGACCGAGTAGAAATCAATACCAAAAACACGAGCGAACTCGCTAGTCAAACAGGGTACCACACTCCACTATTAGCGGCGCTTTATCTCCCACAAGAGCAGGCAGTACATACCTTGTACGACTTATCATTTGTGTATCTTCCAGCAGTTCAACATTGTACTGCGTACGGCTGATGTAGTATTTGATAGTTCGCCATTTATACAGCATTCCTTTGTCGTACCATTCCGTCAGAGTCCGATGGGCATATTTTGGAACTCTAGTCAGCATGAGTAAATCGGTGCTCCTTGCCCAAAACTAGCATAGGGAACTCCAAACCTCTTGTGCAAAACATGATACGCCGTACTCTCCAGGCTGTACGACGTCAGGTTGAGCTCTGATCGCATTAATCGCCACACATTGAGAAAGATACGCCCAGTGCAGTGCAAGTGTGACTGCTTGCGGAAGCCCCACGAATCCTCGTCTCGTCCAAACTTGGTGTTTGCGTTATCCGGCAAAACTCGAGAGAGCTCAGTGCATAAATCAATATCTGATTTCAAAATGATTGTCAGATGAGCGGCATTTGCCTTAGTCCAATTGATAGACGTTACCAAGTGCGACTCGAGCGCGCTCAACGAGATAACCCCAGGACGAATTGTGTATCTCGTACCCTATAAGCAAATCGGGATCGAATGATCGCACTCGGTCCACAAGTTTTTCAAACAAGTCTTTCTCGCTTGAAACTGAATCTACCACGTAACCTTTTCAAAAGTGAATGTCAGGCCGTACTGTATTCTAAAGATACTTTGCTTCTCATACCACTGATTCCAGTTTTGTTGAGGTGAAAGTCGTCTTGTATCATTATTACACCAACATGGGATCTGACGAAAGCGGAATCACATCATAGAGAGAGATTTAAAATGTCATAAACTTCCCCCTACAACCGATTTAAAGGCGTACCCAGGTCTATGTCCATTGCTCTTATATCGACGTTCGTCCTCATTCTGCAAGCAGTAGAAAACCGCACAAACTGGATCATGCCTCGGATCAGGCATAAAGTCCTCTCGGGATCGTGCTAAACATTGAGGTGATGTCAACATACGCTAAATGAGGAACTCCCGCATGTTCTTACCGTGCAGCTCCAAACTCATTGTGCAAATATACTCTTTTTCCTGATGAACTTTGTTGACGTTGATCTGACTATATTTGAACCCATAAGGGTTCTTAGGCGTTGGGGCTTCAATCTAGACCAAGATAGTGAGTAAGCTTCGAAATTGTTGTCTAGAGGCAGGCATTATCTGGTTTCCTCTATCGTACTTGTGATACATCTTCTGGCTTTCGCCGTACAGAGAGACTCTTCTGTGCCGCAATAGCTACAACGGACAACGTTGAATACAATGAAACCTTTTGCTAGTGGGCAACAATTACGCACGTTCACTTTCAACAACGACATCTCCCTTGACGTTAGTTTCCTTTCTTGACGGATTGTTCTTTAGCCACTCCATCACATGGGTGCGGGAAGGTGGACATGACGCTAATGTCCACACGAACAAAGAACTTGGAATGAAGCTCCTATCCACAAATTTAGTTCATATGCTCGGCGTCTGAGGATAATGAACAATCAGTTCATAATTACCTATCACCCTCAAATACGTTGATCTCCTCCTTCCAGAATGCCAATCCTTTGATTAGCTCACCCGGAACTCCAGTAGAGCTCTGTAATGTCGAGGAATGACAGCCGGAAGTATCGAATTCTGATAAATGCTCAGTATCTTCCGGTTTGAATTTAAACTCCCTTCCAGCAAATACTTTCGGCCGTGGAGGAACATCAAGAGGATTGCTGAAATGTGGTTCCCGGTAGAGAACTTTGGGAATATCATAAGTGGCAAGAGAGAGAACGAGCTCATCCGCGGAGGGAGGAGGTGCAAACCGGTAACAGGCCGTTGAATGTCTTTCTTCCGCAGATAGGGAGAATCTTTCCGACGGAGTACTACTTGGAGCAAGTTCCAACTGCGAGACAAACGATTGTAAATGAGTTCGCGAAGGTGGTGCCTCCATGAGAAGTGTTGAAGGAAGTCTGTTGCCGCCAGCGAACGATGTTGTCTCACAAGTGTCCCGGTTGACTTCATCATCACAAGGAGGAGGATCCTGCCGATCCTTATCTACGATGCTGCCAGATGACGAAGGAGATGTTTGCATGCCATCCAATATCGGTGTGGCCTTGGTCTCAGAAACTAATGATTGCATCTCGGAATTGAGTCTTTTGGTCGCGACCTCTTGCTCCTCAGTTTCCATCTGCTCCGCGGTGGTAGAGCTTATTCCATCGTCGATAGAACCCTCACTATCGCTGTCAGTCTCCATCGGGGACCCAGAGTGTCCCCCAGGATCGTACTGGTCTGATCCATGTATCGTCTGGTCATACTCCGCAAAGTGAACTGTTTTGGAGACACTTTGAGGGGCATCAGCATGTGAAGATGGTTGTTCGGGGTCACCACGTGCTGCCTCATGCACTGTCTCCTCCAAAAATGTTTTCTGATTTGGGAGTTCAGAAGGGGAGCCGACAGAGGGTGGGTCGCAGATGAAGGAGGATAACTCAAAAGGGATCTCCTCAACTGCTGGAGGAGACCACATACCCAATATTGACGAAGTAAAGTACGTAGAAGAAGGGACCGACTCATCTCGGTCAGACTGGGAACGGAAGTGATCCATCTGGTCGCCGCTGTCCGAGCTGCTGTCGGACCAGTTCACTGAGTCAGTCAAGCGTACGGGCGATCTTTCCAGAGCATCACAGTATGCTTCATTCTGAAGTATGCTAGTGGCACCCGCCGGGTTCTCGTGGACGAATTCGGCAAAAAAATCATCTGGTCCAGACAGCTCAGTAGTAACTGACCGGGGACTGGATGGAGGAAAACATAGCTCGTCATCGACGCGTTTCCGTGAACTATTCTGGACAGAATGTATGGGAGACCGCTCGTGAGAAGATGACAACGGCTTGGGGCTCCCAGCCACAATGCGGCGACGTTTGACCGGTATTTCGATGCATACGAAAGAGCCAGATCGAGGAACTGGGCGGGATGGATGGCATCGATAGGAGGGGGGTCTAGCGGTATTAGCCACATCATTTGGTTCATGCAGGTCGTCTGAGGAATCATCCACGTAACGAATCGGACGTTTGCGGCGTGCGGCTGAGAATGGAAGTGGAGAGCTTGAAAGTGGAACGTCGTGCGGGCAAGAGTCAACATCTGCGATATTGGTCTGAGAATCTTGAGTCCCCGAGTATCGAGTGTTCTTCTGCAGTAGAGACGTCGGTGGAGTATCACCCGCTCCATCCACTTGCGGGATACGCCTGTTGAACGAGGTATGAGGAGAAGCTCGCGGTGAAGTTGGAGAATCTGTCAACCTCTCCTCACGATCATGCCCACTAACAATTTGCTGTCCAATCACTGGAGAATCATCCACATGCGAACTCTCCCCAACAGCATGGCCCCTGTCATCAATTTCATTCTCAACAGGACTCCGGACTAATGCATCAAATGACGTCTGCACGCGCATATAATCGCGCGGTGTTGAGAGCAGCTTCTCAGACCACGGGGTACCGGCAGCCAAGTGAAACAATGTTTTTGGTGTACTGTCTCGGCTCAGTGGGTGGGTGCCAATCCGTTGCTCCGAACAGAGGGGTAATGAAGAACTGGTGTGGCTGGAGCCAGGGTCACTATTTTAAGTTCCAGATGACTCAAAATGGGTAGACAGACGTTTTTTCAAGGGCAATGTGGATCCTCTTACCAATGCTTTGGTGCGCTCCCACGGCTCTTCGGTGTAGGCGATGTGGGAGACGTAGCCAGAAATACATTTCGCTTGGTGGTCGGGGTTGTCCTCTGAGTCACTGACGAAGCTTCCTGGACTGATTTTGCCGGTGTCGACGTGGGCGTGCGCGGATCATCGTAGATCAATGATAAATCCTCCAGTTCTTCTTCTTCCTCGCGTTGCAAATCCTGCGGTTCGGAATCTCGATCCTCTCCACCATCCTCAAAGTTTTCCCGCTGGAACTGATCCGGCCAAGCCTGGTCAATCATCTCATCTTCATCCTGACCATTCGCCATCCAATCAAGGATCTCAGCAGCCTCTTTTTCTCCTTGAGACTAGAAGGGATTACTTTATATTCCGTCCTACGTACTCTAATCCAATATTAGAGACATCTACATACCTGTTGGGAGGGAAACGCTTGTGTTATCCTGTCGATATCTACTTCGATCTCCACGTCATCAAATAACTGCGAGTAGTCTTGCGCTGATAAGCTGTTACCCGCATGAACAGGTGACGACTGTAACTGTTGCTCCTTCCTACTAGCATCATCACCGGACTCTATGGGTCGGACTCTATCAGCTCGGACAGCGGGAACTGATTGAAAGGCAGTGAGCACGTCGTCCATTAGCGCAGAGACAGACTGCTGAACAGATCGTGCTTGTCCATTCGCTTTTCTATGTTCATCCAGCTCCCCACATGCGCGACGAATCTGGTCACGCAGTCGCTCTTCATTGCTCCAAGGGGAGTATGGGAGTCGTTCACCAAATGGAGTTGCATTCATTGACAAGTTCGCCTCTAAACCCTTGGCCAGCCGCCGGTCGCGCTCATCCTAAATACACGGTGAGCAGAGAGCGGTAGCCTTTTGCTTTAAAGTAGGGGAGGACCTCCCGTTACCTGCCAAATCGCAGCTAATGATGGAACAAGTTTGGTGTCTTCCAGGTTTAACTGGCCCTTTGCAATATCTACAAGTGCAGTTGCTGGTCGCTCTTCTATTGTATGGCGATTCAAGATATCCGTCACCCATGTATCTAGTTCCAATTCGCAATAGCTCTGCCGCCTTATCCCGTAACGTGAGGGCCACTTGTATCGACCGTCGAGGTGCTCGTCCTTAAAAATTTGGGTTCCGCTCAGTGGAATAAGGGGATGCTCTCCACGGGAAATATCTATACTTCTTCCCAATTAGTTTACTACGCTCAAGCCGAATGTGCGATGGTTCTCCCCACTTACCCAGTATAGGCATCCGAAATCTTGCATCAGCCAATCGCATAAAATCCATGCCGTAGAGATTGTAATCAATGAAGAATTGGTGAAGGTAGGGTATATGGGCTTCAAAAGGTTGAAAGGCCTTTCCTAGAACACTTCCACTTTCCAATATCGCGACTATCCTATTGACCAAATTAGGATTGAGGGTTTTATAGGAGTTAAAGAGATGATAAAGCAAAGAAGCCAAAGGGAAAGACAAAACAAACGAAAAGACCACTAATTTTGTGAAGAAGGATATAGATTGATTTTGAGAAAGAATTGGTATTCGGCATGGAATCCGTAAAAAGGAATGCCTTTAACAAGTATAATGGATGCAATGTACAGGCTCTTTCCGGTGTTTCGCTGATTTTGGCCAAGAGCGAGGGCAGTGGCATGATTCAGACTCGTGCCAAGCTTATGAATATAGAGCCGTACTATGTAACCAAGGATGTGAGAAAGGGGGGGATTTGTCTACCCGCAGTTTGTCTGGCTGTATCTGCATATTTACCTCCTTGCGGGTCAAGTGGCCCGTCATAGGGAATATAGATATATGGATAGGCCTAGCAAGGAGCGCAATTCAGAAGTATTAGACATCTCTTTTTACTCTTGCACAAGTATATAACGAGCGGAAACGAGCTCTGCTCATTCTGGCGCCTCCTCAAGGTTTTTTTGTAGTTTTTCATTTGTAGTTACCTGATGTACATGGACACAGGCCTTCTGACCATTTTCAGTAACACCAAATATGCGAATAATGGGAACTTTAAACCCCTTGGCTCCCGGGGCGGAAAACTGCGTTGCGCAATGATCTGTGAGTGGATTCGGGTACGCCAGATAGTGATCTAGAGTGATGATCCGAATCGATATCAGTGGTTCCAGAGGTCGTGCATTATCCTCAGCTCTATGCAGCGGTTCCATTCTTGAAAATGGTGCACGACAACTGTGGGATGGAGAAAGATGCGCCGGTCATTTTCCCATGACCGCGATCTGGGGACATGCTTTGGTCGGCATGTCTGTCAATCGGATGATCACGTGGCTTTCCAGATATCAAGGCTGCTATTTATTCGATGCAAATCATCGTTTAATTGGAGGATGGTCAAAAAGCAAGTATCGTATCTTGCTGTTGTCCATTAGTTTATAATATAAGAATGTCCTTTAACGTGCCCAATCCTTTTCTGGAGGTTCTCCCATTGCTTTGAGCTTTGCGTTCTGCTCGTCCATAAACTTCCTATACGGACCTCTCATGACAGGAGGCAAATCTAAAGGTTCATTGAACCACCAATTAGGTTCGGCTCGGATCGCTTGCACTTCACGAGAGAGGCGGTTTACTATCCAGAAAGCAAAACACATAAGACCTTGACGGTAACAAAAGAAATAGCACGAATTGCTACATACTTTTCGTTCCCCATGCAAGATCCACTTGATAGGCCACTAGCGCGGTAAAGGCTGTCACAGGCAGTATTGCCAGAGCTGGCTTACGTCCCATAGCCTTTTGCAGTCCCGCCAAGCCAATTATTGTCACCGCGGTGCCTGACATCCAGTAAACCCTGTCTCGGGTAGCAGCAATATTCATCGCAAGTTGTCTATCGCGTTGCTCTTTGTTCTGCTTTATCGCAGCGACTTGTTGCATCATTAGGGCATCTTTGGCCTTGTCGATGGCAGGACTGGTGATGCTTGATACGAGGGAGCCCATCGTGGAGGTGAAGAGTTTTGGGACACGGATTGGTGAAAACACATCCAAAGTCGTTTCAACCCGCGGGCAGATTACGGAGCGTGGCTAAGTCAGCCGCATTGCTGGAACACTTGGAACTCTTGGATCATACCATGACTGTGCCACCATTGGCAAACTCCGCTTCGTCTGGAAACCTTTGAAGGTCGATGGTTTGCCATTTCGAAATGGACCAGCTTTCGGCACCATCCAATTTAAAAAAGAGTCCTTCAAGCATTATACAGAATGCTTCAAAATATAAAAACATATTCTCATCGACGCCAACAAAAACGCTATACACGCATCTCAAGATAGACGGAACTGCAACAACGAAACTCAAGGTTTAGAGTTGCTGCTCTCTCCGGACTGATACTCGGATAGAAAACTGATCTCCACTCCTCCAGTGCAATGAATTGTTCTTTTCAGTGCCTTTTGGCACTGGGAGTATCGGAGTATTTCCAATTCCACGTACTTCCGTTGTGGAAACCATCAAAATCGAAAGCTCTGCACCGCTGTTACTGCGTAAATACCTCCTTGCTAGAGCAATTCTTGTCCAGTTCCTAACCAATCTATACTCGAAAAAGTCCATGGAAGACAATTACAGGACTATGAATTTTCTCCGCTTGAGCCGACCATTATTGCCTCTTCAACTCGGTCAGATGGTGTCGTGCGGCTGTGGAAAATACCAACAGATATTAGTACGCATCCAGTTGGCAGAGAAATAGATGCTGCAACCATATATTTGGCTGCACATGAAAGGAAAGTGGAGTTGATAAAGTTTCATCCAACTGTCGGCAACATCTTGGCCACAAGTTCAGCGTAAGTGTGAGCCAAGCGGTCATGCCGATGTTTGCAGTTTGGCATACAATAGTTGCTTGGAGTGCGAGGCAGTGTCTCAGAATTACTTTGCTTTCTTCAAGTGACTCTACGATCCGTCTGTGGGACATTGAACACATGCAAGATCGACTAGCGCTGACTTGTCCCAACGACACCGTAGCGCAAAGTATCAGCTTCGACTACTGTGGGGACATGGTAACCGCGATCACTTCTGCGGGAGTTCTTGTGGTGTACGATCCCCGCGCAAGCACCGATCCCGTCTACACCACGCAAGCAGATCATGTAGCCTCCAAACCCTGTCGAACTTGTTGGCTTGCGCCCGATCCCACTGTTGTGACAACGGGCTTCAACAAGCAGAGTGCCCGTGAGATTGCGGTCTGGGACACAAGAAGCTTGCAAAAACCCATTCAGGTGCTCGAGACTACGGGAACCGGTGTCGGGGTACTGCAGCCGTTTTGGGATCCTGCTCTCCCGTTAGTGTACTTTGGGTCGAAAGGCGAGGGCATAAGGGTGTACGAGTTAATGGAAGGGACGTTGAAATATGTAAATGCTGTAAAGGTCGAAAAACAAGCGGTGAGCAATGCAATGAGAAGTTCCGAATGTTTAATCCATCCGACCCTGATCCATTCCGTAGACAGCGGTAGAACTTCTGCCTAAACCCCTTTGTGATAGTCGGAAATGCGAAATCGCCAGATTCTTGAGACTAGGGTATGTGATTTGGGATGGACTCTGGGTTAGACAAGTTCTTGCCTACTTATTCGTCCCGACAGTACGGACAACGCGGTAGAAACAACCTCCATTCATGTGCCACGAGTTGACGGCGAAAAGACCTTTCAAGCCGATTTATACCCGCCAATACCTATAGTCAACCCGGCAGCGAGCTCCCATCAATGGTTTGATGCCGGTGATTCCATCGAACCGATGATGGTTGATGTGGTCGCCCCTGAGCCTGTTCAGGTGACGGTAATTTCAGCGCCGGACGACGAGGACGTGTTGAAATTTCAAACAAAGGGAAGTGGCCCAACAGTTGAAGAATTGCTATTGCAAAGGAAAGACACTCTTCGACGGCAGAGTACGCAAATACGTCGCGCTCCAACTGCAAAATCTCATCCCATCAGCCGATCAAGTTCAGGTGCTTCGCTGTCGGCCCTGGGATCCACGCAATCTGAACCTTCTCAAGCTACTACTACCGTTTATCTAGACGGAACAATCGATATTGAGCGCAGAGGGTGGTTTGGAACCGTATGGGAGCGGCACTATCTTTCGCTGAAAAAATCACGTCTGTACGTGGGTTTGGATCAGGACGCAGAAATGCCCCTGTATTTTATTCCCTTGGCCAGCATTCGAAAGCTTGATGTGTTCAGTCTTGGGCCAGATAGGGGGGATGGATCACATCATCTGGGACTCGTTATTGAGACTTCAGAAAGGGTCTGGAGGTTCAAGGCCGGGTCAAAACCAGAACGGGATATGTGGTTCAATACGTTGACATCCCTGCTAACGGTTCAGGGATCGCTTGGCGTGAGTAGTGCTCCACTCCCTTCATTACCGAAGAAAGAGTCGCAGACTCGGTTGGCGAATCGGTCGTCGACTCTGGTCGTCGGAAATAGGGAAGGGGCATCTTTGATTGGAAATATACAGTGTCTCATCTCCAGCGGTCCAAGTTCGAGGCCTAGTAAACCCACTTGGACTGCACGCTTTGCCGTGCTGGATGAAGAAGGTCTCCTTCACTTGTACCCACCAGACATAAAAGCATATACCGAAAATAAGCCGCCCCTCGAAAGCTTCAACCTTAGTGCAGCAATCTCTGTGAGGCTGGCTGACTTGTCATCAGACACAACCCCACTTGACCTACTTGCTGACAGTCAGATACACACCAGCAACCTCACATGCTTCCAAATAAACACCACAAAGCGTAAATTATTGTTTCGGTCGCGAAATGCACATGAAGCAGCGAATTGGGTCTTGCAAATTCGGAGGGTGGTCGTCAGCAAGGGATTTGTTCCCGCCAAGGAGATTGTGAGCGACGACGTTCTTGAGGGTTGGGTGGAAGTAAAAAGTGGAGGTGAGCGGGTTAAACTCGCTCCTCGGAGATATTGGTTGGAAGTGATTGATGGGACCTTCTATTATTTTGATGAAAGGACCAGTACGTCGGCTAGTAGCGTTATCCCTGCGAGCGCATTTGATGACATTAGTAACGATGAAGCAATCGCAAGTACATCCGGTGCTCATCAGATTCTCGATACCGCATCGTTTGTCCTGCACTTTATTCCGGATGTCACCTGCATTCACGTAACATCATCCATCGACAAGCGCAATGCATGGGTCGACGGCCTTTCCCGCATTCGAATGGCATCATACGATCTCCTCGGACGGATAGGCTTAAATACGGACAATATCCTTCGAGACGACATGGCGAAAGCGAAAGCTGATGAACAACGCGGGGTGGATTTGAAAGATGAAGCGGATCGCGTGGAATTCGTTGACGAAAAGAGGATTGAAAGGGGGGAACAAAAGGTCCTTATTGGAGTCTATGGGAAGGTGAAATTGGTAATATCCGGCATACATTGTAACGTGAGGAGCCTAAAAGCAGATGGGGCTTTTGTACTAGATACGGGTATGTATGCCACGAACCTTGTGCTTGCCAAACGGCTTGCCTAACGAGGTCAATAATGTTCTTTCCCATAGGAATGACCATCTACCACTGGAATGGTCCAGCGTCATCTCGCGTCTGTCGTGCACGCGCGATGGACGTTGCAACAAGGATTCGAAAGCTTCGGGCAAACCGTCCTCGTGTACTTCTTGTTGAGCCTGACGATAAGGAGCTCATGACAGTTTTTTTCAATCATCTTGGCGCTTCATTGCCTATACAATCACCCTTTCCTCCTAGTGATGGAAATATTTCAGCTCTTATTCGGGTTTTCAAGATTGTCGATTCAGATTTGCGTCGGAGAAAAGTGAAATTTATATACCAAGGAGGAAGTCCAAGTCGGAAAATGTTAGAAAGTGAAAAGGTGTTTATAGTTTTGGCTGCAAGCGAAGTCTTCCTCTGGATTGGATGTAAGGCCGGTAGTGAGGAGAGGGCGCTGGGATCGGTAGTGGCAAGAAGAGCAGCAAGATGGATAAGAGACTCATTGAATGAGGGAGCTGTTCTGGTGAGGAAGGAGTACGAGGAAAGAGAATCAGCTATATGGAAGGTGCAATTCGCGACTGCTCTCCATTTCAATCCTTGAATTCACCATACAAATGCTATCATATCCAAACAGGAAAAGTTTATCGACTATGAAGGATCCCTTCCTATCAGTATGCGCATTGATGTGGAAACAAAGGGTAACATTGCGCCAGCTCTCGAGCAACCACCCATCTCTATTCCCTCGCTGCTCGCTCGCTCTCCGCTGCCCGCGCACCTGATCGCACTGCCGGAAACCACCCAATGTGGCCGTCTCAGCATTTATCGCGTTGAGAACTTTGTCCGACATCCCATTCCCACCGCACTTCAAGGCCAATTCTTTCGATCGGAAAGCTACGTCTCTCTCTACTCTTATAGGCCTCCCACAAGCGGCGTGGAGAAATGTATCAGTTACTTTTGGCAGGGAGGTCTGAGTTCCGTTACTCAGAAAGGAACGAGTGCATTGATGACGATTGAATTGAGCGACGGGATTGCGGGTGACGTACAGCATATCAGAGTTGTCGAGGGCAAGGGTGAGTCTTCCCAACCTTGTTGTATTGCAAAATCTGGTAATAATTTAGGCAAATCCGATACTGCGTCGGCGGTGCAGAGCCTAAGCACTTGTGCCTTCTTTTTGGAGAGCTCGGTTTTGTGATTCGGTTGGGTTCTCCGCCTGGAAAGCAGGTAGCCGAAACCGATCCTCTCATCTTTGACATACGTGAGTGCTATGAAGGCATATGTAAAGCTATTGAAACAGAATCTGCCGGTATGCTGTGCTTTGAATTCAGCGCATTTGTTCCTCTTGATCTGACTTCCAGTAGACCTTACCCTCAATAGCAACCATTGTTATCTCATCCTTTTTCCTGCAATATCTTATATCTGGACCGGTCAGCACTCGCTTTTGTCTGAACGAACGTTTGCGGAGCAGGTGGCGCAACGTTACTGTGTCAAAGGGACAAAGCATATTCCTGTCAAAGAGAGCGATATACTACCTAAGGCGCTGCAAGATTTGCTAGGTCAGCATCATATTTCAATCCGGCCTACAACAAGCTTGGACAGAAGATATCTTGCCAGGCTGTTCTCATGCTCATCTGGGAGTGGAGTGGTCCAGGTAGGTCCAGTCTCAAACGCATGTCTAGGAAGTACAAAACCTGCCTTTTCTCCGCTTGGATGATCTTTAACAAGGTTTTCCTTGCATCAGATTGAGGAAATCCCACTATTTGTCCAGGAAGACCTCGACCCCAATATTGTCCATATATTGGATACATTCTCAACTATATTTGTACGGTTCGGTACTTCCGCTAAGGTCAATGAAAAGATCATTGGCATGGAAACTGCACTGGTAAGTCCTCCGTTCCCAAAGCACACAAACAGGACAGCTTTATGATTTTTGAAATGGGTCTGAAGCAATACCTCGAGCAATCTACACTCCATGACAAGCAACGGACAGCGCTGCTCGTTACCTTTGCACATCAAGAGCCCGCTGACTTCACCAGACACTTTTATGGATGGACCAGACAAAAGATTCCAAAGGACAAGGTACGACCTGGCCCAAGTTCCTGAGGCACTCTAAATTGAGAGTATAACACTCTCGTTGCGCCCAGAGGGATCTCCCCAAAAAGACACGTCCCCTTCCTGAGGTTCTGGCAGAATACAATCGCGAAACGTACCCGCTTGAGGTGTTGCTCAGTGAGCATCTACCTGAACATTTGGACCCCACTAAACTGGAGGTACTAAATGTTGCCATGTTTTTTTTAATGATTTGCTGGCAGCTCATAGTTTTCTTGTCTAGATGTACCTATCGGAGGAAGACTTTGAGGCGTTATTTAAAATGCAAAAAGGCGAATATGTATCACTACAGCCGTGGAAGCGTGAAAAAGTGAAGAAGCAGGTTGGAGTGTTCTAAAGCGGAATGTAACTCACTGGCAAAGCAAAAAGCCATTGGATAAAATGTACTTAGAATGATTTTCTTATCGCATCTTGACCCTCCCGCCTACATATTCCATAATAGTATTGTTACAATTCTTGGTGACTTTGACCCTCAACATGAATGCCTTGGCCAAGAATGCCTTGGCCAACGCCTTGGCTTTCTGTGCCCGTCGATGGCCCCCAAAACGCGCGCGCGGGGACGACGCACGCCCTGGCTGAAGTTGACACTCGGCATATTGACGTATCCTGCGCTCTGGCACCATGTGAATTGCAAGTGCCCCTAACCAAAGGGAAATTGGACGTCAAGCACGAGCGAACGCTTGTTTATCGACCTGCCATTTTCTGCCAAAAGGTGGCCAAGGACGTCATCAAACCTTTTAAAATGTCCATGACATGTACAGAGCGAGGAATTGCCAAGGCATGTCAAACCTTGTCAAGGTTACCTTGTATTCCATATAAAAGGCAGCTGGTGCTTCAAAAGACTTGAACCCAGACATCCACTCCAACGTTGTTGATTGTTAAGATGCAAGCCTTGTCTATGCTTCACGTTTTCTTTGTATTATTGGCTACATGCCTCCTCCATTCATTTGCAGCACCACATTCTAAGAAGAACTGTCGCTGTCTTCCAGCTGATGAATGTTGGCCCTCGCCTAGCATTTGGTCCGCCTTCAATGCAACAATCAATGGTGCCCTCATCAAACTCCTACCACCTGGCGCTGTCTGCCACGATCCGTATTACGACCAAGAAGCATGTTCCGTTGCAAAAGCCCAATGGTATAATCCCTCTTGGCGTTCGGATCAGCCGGGGGCCATGGTTGATCCCAGCTGGGAAGGCACGAATCGCACAGAAACATGCTCTGTGACCACAGACAGAGCCACCCCTTGCGGACAGGGAAACGTGCCAACATACGCGGTAGTCGCGACGACGAGCCAGCAAATCAGCCTTGCCGTCCGTTTCGCCGATAAATACCGGTTACGGCTGGTGGTTAAGAACACTGGCCATGAATTTAGGGGGAAGAGCAGTGTACCTGACGCTCTGTCTATCTGGGTCCACCACCTGAAAGCCATAACTTTTTCTGACAATTTCGTGCCGGCGGGATGCAGGGGAAACGGCAATACCGCTGTCACCGTTGGAGCAGGCGCTCAATGGGGGGAGGTATATAAAGCTGCAGATCAAAGGGGATTAGCCGTAGTTGGAGGACAAAATCCGACAGTGGGAGCATCCGGTGGTTACATTCAGGGCGGAGGTCACAGTGCACTGAGTCCCTATAAAGGATTAGCGGCTGATCTCGTATTGCAGTACACAGTTGTTACGGCGAAGGGCAAGGAAGTGACGGTTAACGCATGCCAAAACTCGGACCTGTTTTGGGCTCTGCGAGGTGGAGGTGGTGGCACATTTGGAGTAGTGACAAGCACAACCTTCACAACATTTCCTACTCCCCCGCAAATTGTGGCAGGAATTACTGCGACATCGAATTCCTCCACTGATTTTGAGACATTCGTTGGCGACTTGACTGCTGAGTTCCCGCGACTCTCGGATGCGGGATGGGCAGGGTACCTGTACTATGCCGGCAATAACTTTCTCGGAGCGTTTTTAAATCTTGCAAACGGAACGTCAGCGGCATCAGAGTCCCTGGCCTTTTTGACCAACTATAAGAGAACCCGTCCTTCCTCGGAAGTCAACGTCGATGTACAAATTCTGACCCTCCCTTCGTTCTACGCATACTTCAACCTCACCTTCAATATGCAGACTCTCCCAATGCCCGGATCAAACGAAAGCTCCCCTGCTCCGGATCCGAATGACGGTTCCTCCTCCCTTGTGACCAGCCGTCTTATCCCTCGGGACGCGTTTTTACAATCGCCGGAGAAGGTTGCAAAGGCATTCACAAGCATGAAAGCGCCGTCAACTATTCTTATCCTTCACCTGGTTGCAGGAGGAGCGGTAGCACGCTATCCCCCGGACCACATTGCTGCGCATCCGGGATGGCGTAATACACTTTTGCATGTCGTGGCAGTATTCCCCACTAGTGGGACACCGCTTTGGGAGATTGCTGGACCAAAACCTGCTGCATACTTGAATGAAGCCGACGCTACCGAGGATATCTGGAAACAGCTGTTTTGGGGTGATCACTACGATAGGTTAAAGAAAATTAAGGACAAGGTTGATTCAAAAGGTCTATTTTTTTGCACGAGATGCGTGGGAAGCGATGAATGGTCTGAAGATGGTAACTGCCGGATATAGAACATTGGAGCTGCACATAGCAATACATCTATACCTTTTAGTTATCTTTTGGGACGGTATCCTCCGTTGAGGACGTCGGTTGTCGGCGGTTGAAGCTGCTGTATTGGTGCGGCACAGTCACATAACGGTGGCTTAGACTCGCGGCTCTTCTTGTCCGAACTTTGTCTGGCATTTGTGCTTTACTGCGGCATGGATGTTGCAGAATCAGTGCATATGTAGCTTGAGAAAGTTGGCGAAAGGCAGTAGCCAGATTCTCTTGGAAAAATATTCTTTAGATGATTTTTACCAAGGATAGCCGATGCGAACGAACCATCTGCCGTTTTCCAAGGCGTGCGACACTCATGTTTTGGAAACATGGCTTTCAGAAATGGATACGGGCAAAGGTGTGAGAGACGCATAGACATAATGGCCCAAAGATGTTTGGGTGACGGAAAGGACATTCAAGTTTTGAGTGGGATGTACTGCTTGAGCTCCACATCGGTTTGAAGGATACCCTACGGTTGAGAACTGACGGAAATTAGGTCCTGGAGATATCTTACCAAGAACTCGTTCTGGTGCAAGGGGCTTACTTTGCTTACTTTGCACCGCCCACCCTGCACTATTTGATTCTTGACTGCTGTTTTATGCTTCATTCAAATTTTAGACCTGAATATCCTGCAACCCGGATCCTGCCATGACATCTGGCTCTTTTATTCAATTATCATATCCTCTACGATTCGGAGAACCTATCTCCTTTTACATGCTGGAGCTTAAACCGTGTCACAGGCCCCTAACAATAGTGTGACAACCAACAATCCAATCGTGTTTAATGATCTACAGTTACCCAGCAATAGGGTAAAGGACGAAAAAGTGCCTTTTGATATTTCAAATTTCTTAAAAGATACACGATCGCAGGCCGTGCAGGCTGATGAGCATTTCCATAGTCCGGACACGAATGAGTCACCGCAAAATGTCCAGAACGCTTAACTGTCCAGCACAACCGGTGTCCGGCGACCTCCTACCAAGTATGACCCAAAGTACAGTCCGTCGCAGCGTCTCTTCGTCTTCGCCTTGGGAAGCAACTGTAGGCTACTGTCGAGCTG
Source organism: Spizellomyces punctatus DAOM BR117 (assembly GCF_000182565.1). NCBI lineage: Eukaryota > Fungi > Chytridiomycota > Chytridiomycetes > Spizellomycetales > Spizellomycetaceae > Spizellomyces > Spizellomyces punctatus. The sequence continues at coordinate 70,298 of NW_015971554.1, forward strand.
TGCGCAAGGGTACTTACATCGCCGTCTCGGGCACTACATCTATCGACCAAGATACTGGGCTTGTAGCACATAAAGGTGACGCATATCTGCAGGTACGGTTCCAACGCAATAACTCTATGTCAAAGTCGTAAACCTCTGTTATGTCAGACCAAGCACATTCTGAGCCTTATCAGCCAAACTCTGAAATCCTTGGATGCATCAATAGAAGACGTTATTCGAACCCGAATGTTTGTGACAAATATCAAAGATTGGGAACAGGTTGGAAAGGCGCACGGTGAGATTTTTGGTAACATTCGACCTGCAGCAACCATGGTCGAAGTTAAGGGACTGATTGATCCAGACCTACTGGTGGAGATAGAGGTGGATGCCATTGTTGGATAGATTTCGTCACATTTCCCAAATAGAATACAGAGGATAGCCTGTAAGGATTAGCCCCTATCTCCGCTGTTGGCCGTACAAACTTGAATGGATATGGTTTCGATGTGAGCGTACTCGATGGGAGATTTAGAGCTTGTGACAAGAGAACAGCATATGGGAATACTTCTAACAAGCCCTTTGGGGATAAAATACCGTAGCTATATGAATTTTGCTTTTTATAACTGGATGCCCTTTAATTCTGCCAGTCGTCTTATACTCTCTAGCGCTGTTTTCATAATATCATCTATATACTTTGGATTCTCATCGCTTGCTAAACCAAGAGGAGCCTCATTACAGTACTCAGTCCATAGCGCATGTTCAGGAATATCTTCCAACAGTTCCACCGGGATCGCCGCTGCGGTGGCCATAGCCCAACAGCGGGCCGTGATTGTGTTCACGTACCCCCCTCCACCCAAAATAAGAAGAGGGCGAACTGTGGGACTTCGCAAGTTGCACAAGAACGATACGATCTTGCCAAAAGTTGCTGGATCCAGTTTCCATCCTTCCCCATCCTCCTTTCTGCGTCCATTTTCATCAACTTCAGGAGTATTCAGGTTGCCTGCAGCACCGTCTGCACCACCTTGGAGAACGATACATTGCGGATCATAAACTGCACAGATTGCTTGCACAATTTGCTGGAAACAGGCCAAAAAGAGGGCGCCGCGCAGCCCTCGATGGAGAGGAATATTCAGATTGTGGTATCGAGCTTTGCCGCTCCCGATGGTGGTTGATGCGCCCGTGATGGGAAAGAACACGCCGCTTCTATGGAAGGAGCACGTGTAGACCCTCGGACTGAACAGATATGCGCCCTCAACACCTATCAGACTGTCAGTAGTTGCGATCATTACATGAGGCCCAAGATTGAACTGCTCAACGAACCATCCCCGTGGTGAATATCAATATCTAGATACAGTATTCTTTGAAATCGTGTCTGCAGCTTAGACATTCCGAGAACAATATCGTTGACATAACAGAATCCTGAAGCCTGCTCTCTTTTCCAGTTTCATCAACTTTTGATGACCTGGAGGACAACGCCTAACTACGTACCTATGTGCATGGTGTCTAAAGAACAATGAACCTCGATCAATCTAGGGTTGGACTACCTGTCGGGTTTGGCCCGCGGAATAATACCTGCCACCATCCCAATGAATTGCAATATCGACGTCGCCGTCAACCAGCGCTCTGGCAGCCTCAAGTGTTCCACCAGCGACTCCGGCGACATACGAGCTCAACCCGTTGAATACTGGACAGTCACTGTCACTCAGTTAGCCATTGGTGTATGCGCATCATGCACGACTTTTGCTTACTATTGCAATCCGAATCGAGCGATGCTCTCCAAGTATTCATCAGATTCCGGATCGGCAGCTTCGGCGTTTAAGAGGAAGTCTATCGACTCCGTTGGTTGATATCGCTGTTTTGCTGGGAAAATACACCTGACTAACCAATGTACTCTTCTGTATGGAATACCATCAGATCTTCTTTACTTGCAAATGCTGGTTGTAGTATCCTGAACATCAGGGTTATCAGATGCACCTCTATATTTTGTCCTAGATCCCAGTACCTCATATGTTCGTGTAATTTATACGCCGTAACCAGTGCATGAACATAAGTAGACTAATGAATATCTCTTTCTTAACACAGCGAACATCTAGACGCACTGCAATAGAGCGTAACATCCTATACCCTCATAGTGTTGGAAGGAAGCTTATCCGCAACCTCCCTCAGCCGGGTTGAGAAAACATAGCCAACGCGACGTTTGGGTTCAGGAGACATCACACGTATTTTGCTGTCTCGCCAAAGGATTCATCCTTTTCTGGTAAACCTCGACCAGACCACCGTCGTCCTTCGAGATCTCGGTTACTCTCAATGCGATTCTCTTTTCTAATTCGCTCTTCATCTGGAGGTAATTCGCTCCTTCGCGGGTTCTTCGCACCACTTAGGCTGCGCCATATCTTAAACCCAAAAAGGACAAATGATGTCTGACGTTCAAGTCGGACTCTTTTGTCCGGCACGCCAGACCAGGACCGCCCAAAGATCCTGCCATCTGCAAGCAGCTTCTCCAAAGCAGGCGTGCCCATTTGTAGCATCCCCAAGGGTTTCCGTGCTGTGAACGGGTAGTTATCTGTTTAGTATGCCAGCGCCATTTACCGACTCGACCAACGTTAGCTGTACGCGCCAAAGTCCAAATGACCTCTCAAAGGCAACCCTTCCTTCGACGCCTCGCCGTCCTCTTCAACCAAAGTCCCATGCCGTAGTATCTTCTCCAATTGGTCCTTCCACTCCCACAGCTGATGTTAGAAAATCTTTGGGGGTGGGCTTCGATACGTTTTCAGACGGTAAGTGCGAAGTTATCGACACTACGGCGAAGGTTTGCTTCAATCTTAAGGCGCACCTCGTCTTGGTTTCATAATATTAGGATTTTCCAATATTCCAACGTCTCCACTATCCTCCCCTCTCCGAGCAACGCGTCTTGACTCGTCACCTTTGCGTGCTACAACACCGAATAGGAAGCGACCGCGTGAAGAGTCCTTCGGTTGTCGGGCTGCTGAACAAGCCGAACCTGAAGCTTATCATCTGCAAACAGGCAAAGTATGGAAAAGTCATCAACCTCTGAATATCGAGCCGCCGGTATGTGCTCTGCCGGAATCGATCCTCAGAGATCGCAAAAATCTCTTCTCGCCCGCTGCATGGTTCTCTGGTACGAGGTTTGAGAGGCGACTTCCTTTCAATACGGCCATAACTGGCAGAGAACTATTTGGATCAAAATCCGGCCGTGTTATATATCGTAAGGCCCGTGCGTATAGACCATTTTGCCTATAAACTGTTACTGACAACGCGTTTCGTGGCAGCTTCGTTGAGAAAATATGTTTCAAAATTCGTTAGCACTGAGCATGACATTTACAGAATTGTCTCTGAAGACGAGACATATATACCTCCGTTTACCTGTAGTTTCTGCAATGGTAAGCCGAACCATGGTCGCACCGAGCGTTAGCATCAACTCAAACGGACCTCCACATGCAGTCGCAAATGGCGGCAAATACTTAGCAATTGCGGACGAAGACGGTACAATTGGTATTGTCGACACTAGGCACGACGCAGTGTGGGAGAAAGGTGGGCTTTCATGCAAAGGAGTCATTAGTTGATTGTAGCTGATAGTTATCTCATTTGCAGAAAATCCTCGAACGCAATGGTTGGCGCACCAAAATGCCATATTCGATCTCTGCTGGACATCCGACGATCAATACTTGGTACATGAATGTGCTTGCAGTATGGGAATATGGCGGGGGCACTAATTTGAACGCCGTAGGTTACCGCAGCAGGCGATCAGACAGCGCGTTTGTGGGATGTTGAAAGGCAGGCATGTGTCTGTGTATTCCAAGGGCACAATTGTAGCATCAAATCAGTTGCTCACAATGCGCGGAGCCCCAGTAAGTATTTATCATTTCGCAATCAAATATGTATGACCTAATAACGTAACGCCTGGTGAAGGTATATTTGCGACCGCCGCACGAGACGGAAAAATCATGACCTGGGACACTCGATGTAGCGGATTTTCTGACTCTACAGGTGAATGTCATTGTCACTTTTTTGTCTCCGGACCCTCACATGCAATGGCGGTAATCTAAAATGGATACTGTCGACAGAAACGTACCATCGGCCAACAGACACGATCAGACATGCGCATGCGCTGGTTAATTCCGGCGCCGGGCAGATGAACAAGAAGTCCCGCCGCGCTAACTCTTTACCGGTGAGTTCGTAATCACTCATGCTTGAAAACGACAAGACTTAACAAATTGTGGGTCAGGCCAATCAATCTCAAAGCGTAACTACGGTACGATTTTGGAATAATACGGATAATATGCTAATATCGTCTGGTGCCGCGGATGGGTACGTATCGTATGTATGCCCTGATACAGAGAGTACCTGTTTGCTGATAGAAACATCGAATCGAAGTTTGCTCAAAGTGTGGGACTTGCGAAATCACGGCTCACACACGCGGCGCGAGTTTCCGTCCCCTTATGCGACGTCATCCGTGATTGAAGGGAAAAAACGTCTGCATGGTAGGATAGCATCTCCATTTCGTTCAAAAACACAGACATAAAACAAACGACTGGGGCTTGCAGGTTTCTCTTCGTTTACCTTGGACTCACGAGGAAGCAGGTTATATGCTGCCTGCACAGACAACAAGTTCGTTTCCATTGTACACATTAACATTTGGATGTCTCGGCGCATCTGACCTCATGATCGCAGCATATACGAGTTCAATCCAAACAATCTCAACACGCCCATTCACAGCTTCTCTGCCTCTACCTATCGATGCGACTCCTTCTACATCAAGACTACCGTATCACCCGATGACCGATTCCTAGCCAGTGGATCGTCCGATTATGGATTGTATATATGGGAACTTGATGCGCCGGAGAAGCCACCTTTGGTCCTACGAGCGCATAGAGGGGAGGTGACGGGTGTTTCTTGGTCTAAGCATGAGCTGGAGGAGGTATGAGAATTTCCGTTGTTTACAGATGAGCTGGCCTTCATGCGTTTCCCCCCAGCTTGCGTCTTGTTCGGACGATGCAAGTGTGCGCCTGTGGAAAATCGACAACGATTACAGGGAGGAAGAACAAGAGGTTGCGTATCGGGATTTGAGAGGACATGCAGAGGAGGGCGAATTGAAGGTTGAGAAACGTTTGCGTAAGTGTGACCGTTGCGATATTGGGTGATCAATCTTGGCTCAACCCGAGCATGCTGAATCACTCTTTTATGCCAGATGTGTCCCGTCCCAGAAAATCAACTTCGATCGCACGACGTGACGAAAACACCGAAAACGATCCTCCAGAACTTGACCATACCTCGCGTGGCGATAATGGACCACCGGTCGGCTGTGTGACACCACAGTCGCGTGGACGGACCAGCGTTCGACGTCAGACAAGGGGGAACAACAGTCGTGGGGCATCTGTCTCCCGACGGAGCACTGGAAGAAGTATAACGGATTACTTTTCTAGTCCACTCCCCGGTGGTAGCGGGAGTGGATGAGTGATTGTTTGTGCAAAATAGATGTAATATATTAGATGCTACCAGTGAGAATATCAAATGCAATGGGTCGGTCAAGGATCACAATGTACAATTTTTCAGCAAAAGTAACCTGAATGCTCCATCTATCCTTGACAGATACAAGCAGGTATTCAATGCATTTACAGAATTTACAGAAATCTTGTCCTCACATGTACTATCAAATGTTCAATCATAAACAGCAGATTGGGTACCCGGGAACATGTATATTCCACATGTAGTCTGCCATCAGTGGGGGGGTACAAATTCCAAAAGGTCTCCAACATTTATCGTATCATCTCCCTCCAATACCCTTCGCACGTCCTCTAGCCACCACCGAACAACCGCCTGGTCCCTTAGCTCATCCCCCAAAAGCCATCCCTCCTCATCCGTGCTCCCCATATCCCGCTCTCTGACTCTACGCCAAGTCTCTATCCAATTATCTCGCATTAAAGACAGATTGAGCACTCGCTTTCGTTCAGCAGTTTCACCACTTATTGTGCCAAACCGTGAATATAGTAATCTGACAGTCTCTGAGGCAGTACCAACATCTGCGGGGGGATCTGGGGCTACTATGCCGCCTGCTGGTGGGTAGTCGATGCTGAAGCGTTTGAGCCGGGTGCAACCGACACAGAGGTGAAGGAATGGGACAACGTCTTCGGAGCGGAGGACTTTGGGACAAAAGGATACGTCGAATTCGGCGAGGTTTTTGGCGTAGCGAGCTAAACTTGTGAGACATTGAACTGTGGGACTTGCGCAGCGGGATATATCAAAGAATTCCAGGTATGGGCATCGAGATGCAAGTTCTGTTACACACATATCATCGATGCGTGTTCGACCCGCGTCCAAATAGGAAAGGTTTGGACAGCTTCGTGCGACGGCAACGATAAAGTCATTTGCAAGACGGCTGTTGCTGGAAATGATAAGCTTATTGAGGTTGACGAATGTGACAGTGTTGATGTCCATGCCCATTGGGGCGGGTGGCCACACTAGAACACTAAGAGATCGGAGCTCCCGACCCTCTTCGCTAACCGTTTGCAGCATCTGATGTGCGCGATCTGGCGCAAGGGGAACTCCACGCAAGCGCAGTCTCCGGAGGCGACTACTTCGCTGCATCAAAAGACGGAGATCAGTGCAAAACGTACGGAGGCTTTCCTCGTCGTTGGGTTGTGCCCCCTCTTCCATAGGTAAGTCAAGCCATAGATCCATCAGTTGATTATTGTGCTCTGCAATAGTGCCAAGTAATTGGTCGTGAAGGGAGGGTATATAGAGAGCGAGACTTTGCAGGCGAGGGGCACGCTGTTTACACATAACATGAGTGAAAGCTAATATATTACATTTACTCGACGCAAATACGTACCTTTAAGAAATATCTCAATCCCGAAGCAGTACACCCCATGCACTTTGTCAGATGAAAATCTGTGATAACATTCCCAAACCGTTCGGCGAGCGCTGCGCATTGCGAGTCCAAGACTGCAACGCCTGCCAACTTCAGCCATAGTGATGTGGATGGTGGCGTTACACGGATCAGCCGTTCGAGAAATGCTGTGGCGGTTGCTTGCAATGGAATAGTCGCTTCCTCCACTCGTAGTGTCAACCCAAGATCCTTAACTTTTGGAAAGCATTTTATGATCCCCGGAACGAGCTGTGAGGTAGATCAGACTCGTGAGAAACTTGTGAAAGTTTTGACCATCTAAACGCATCGCCGCAGCTGTTACCTCTACGATGCGCGAGAACTCCTCCACAACCCTCCGTGATACGAATTCATTGTTTTTCAAGTGTAGCTGTATGGCCACGGCACGAGGAAACGATGCATAATCGTGGCTCGTGTTTGGCATGGACAATGTTCGCCAAAGGCGATCCAATGAACGAACAATGAGCCCGAGGGGAAAATTGCTATGGGCGAATCTGAGCACTTGGGCTTGAACACGACGCACTTCCAGCTACGTACCTTCTTGGTGCTATTCGCTCCCATAGTACTGGTAGAGCGCATGCGGCCCATTCCTTGTTTACTAATGCGTTATTCAGAAATTGTCTTCTCGAGTTGGTGTACGCAAAGCGAAGAACATGTGTGAGAATTTCTGGTGGAAGTCGTAACGCTCGTCTTTTTCTTCGTTTTCTGCTGGGTTGCCCTTCCAAATCGTCACCAGACTCATATGCACTTGGGTTATTATCCGAGTCAAAGTGCGATATTTCCATGAGACTCGAGGAGGACTCATCGTCTCCATCCCCTTGAATGTCCATCGTCCAACTAGACATTGCAGCGGGTGGAGTTTCGGGCGGGAGTGGATATGGACCTGATGGCTCCATGTTGCACGATGCCAGCAGAGCGGACGAATGATGCGGCACTGGCAGTGTGAAAAAGAGCACCGTTTGCTCAAGGTAAAAAGTCGACAGCGTTTCTGGAGCGCCTGCCAATTATAGATCACAATTTGGCATCAAAGTAATGAATCAGCACACGTGACCGATTAATTTCCCAAATTGCATGAATATAAACAAAGGGCATGTCCTTGGTTTTTATGGATAAACATTAATGCATTGATCGCAAAAGTTATAAACATTGATGCATTCATGGCAATGATGGATTATTCTCTGCTGTCGTTACAAGCTGTGCAACTGGCGATTGTTGTCGCTTTGGAAGGGAGTGGATTTTGATGCCTAACCGTGCTGTCTCGTTTCGGAATGGCCTCAAATGGAGGAAATGAAATGGAGGTTGAGAACAGCCATCTGAATTCTGCAAGGTCTTAAAGTACCTCCTTGCACATGCACGCATTTTGAGGGTCTAGATGAAAAAGTTGTACGGATCTGTGCGAGACAGATTGTTAGATGAAATCGAGCACACAGAGGGATATATAGACTGGAAGAGATGGGCAAACGTTTTTGTTGAATCGGCCCGTAGAATTTATAGAAATGTACGAGTGCTACCCGTAGAATCAAATGTGCGAGATTTGATAGCGTTTTTGCGACCGTTGTACTGCGCTTCTGGATATTTTAAAGGCACATCTCATTCACTCAAGTCAGTTAGTCGGCTGATCTCTGACAGATATTGCCAGTGGATCATTGTCAACAAGCACTTGAACGTCTACTTTTCACTGTCGAAAGATGCACTCCATTGCTATTGTTTTTCGGGGAAGCATTCCACGCTGTTGGCATGAACTTGGTCATTTTTGGTTCGACAATTGGTTCCAACCTGGGAATCATCACTGGCCTGCATGCAAGGGTAACGTACCATCCAACTCTGCGAACGTACACGCATCTGCGCATTGGACAGGCCTGTTACGCCGACACAGACGACAGTAACGCTGCCAAGTCAACAAAAGGAAATTGGGGATTCAGTTTGGGTAGTCTGTGATATGTGCTATTGAAGGCAGTACCTGCTCTGCGGAACTCATGGCACCGCAAGGCCCGAGAAAAGTCAACCACTTATTTGCTCTGCCTGGGAACACACTTCTATGCCACCCCTAGGCTCTCTCAAACGCAAGCGGTCGTACTTGCCGCCCGAAATCCTCGACCGAATATTTACTCTCCTACAAAGATCGTCGTCAAACACCTTTCGCCATAGCGATGAGGAGATGCTTGTCAGCCGTAAGAGTCTTCATGCATGCTGCCTTGTATGTCACGCGTGGTACTTTTCTGCGGCTGCTACGCTGTGGAACCATCCTACCTTTCCGAACCTCGACAGTTTTGTCAAATTCGTTGCGACATGTCACCGCATTGGACTCGATAGACGAAAGAAGATGGGACAACGTAATGATGGGATCGGCGAGACAAATGTGGTACATAGAGGCAGTGAAACCGTATGGATTGCAAGATGGGGGATCGAAAACCTGCGATCCTTACATCTGAATGAAAACGCCTTTTTACCAGTGTTTTGTACCCACAAGCATTTGGCATTGATTGCGGATGCAAGACCTGAACTTCATCATTTGTCGTTGGCAAATTGTCATGCGCTGAATGACGCCGCTCTTTCGCAAATTGTTTGTTCAGTAGCTCCATCGCTGAGGACGCTCGATCTGACCAACTGTTGGCAAGTCCGCGATATTGGAGTTCAGATGGTTGCCCAATTCTGCGGGCCATGGAAAACGCTGCAGAAGCTAGTGTTGAGAAACTTGGGCTTGGTATCTAATCTCGGGCTGGCTGCCATCGGCGAGCATTTAGCGCCATTTTTGAGAGTTCTCGACGTGAGCAATTGTCGTAGTATAAGTGACTCTGGAATGGCGAATTTCCTGGGGAAGACTTTGGTTGAAGAGGTTGAAACTGGACGAGTCTCAGGAAGGCGTGTTCGGAGACTGGGGCGATCTCGCGGCAAGCTCCTGGAACTGCGGTTTTGTGGGTGTAGACGGTTTACTCGAATAGGGTTCAACGCTGTTTTGGCCAAAGCGTTGAAGAACAACCCCGATTTACATACACTCGAGTTCTCAACGCCAGTTCCTCCAAAGGTGAGTCATGCTTGAGTATTATCTTCTTTGCAGGCCCGCAGGCTCATCGGTTGTGTGCCTAGGGATCACCCAATTATACCTTCCACAGTTTCCCCATACAATGCTTCAAAACGTTAACTAGCCTCCACATTCATCGTGCAGAATATCTGGATGACGAGCGCATTCGCTCATTAGCAGACAATTGCGGACCCCTGTTAAAGGAGTTCTCTTTGATCAACGGCATTTACGTTAGCGAGGTCGCGCTCAAGTACCTGCTGACGCACTGCGTCCGATTAACGCATCTATCTCTCAAAAAAACACACCTGGTAACGGACGCGGTGGTGGAGCATTTGACGAAATGCTCATGTATGCCGCATTTGAGTTTTCTGGATCTATCTGGCTGTAAGTGGGTGACGGACAGAGCAGCGGAAGCTTTGGCGAAATCCGCGGAAGAGAAGCCGTCTGCTGCCGATGAGAATACCAACCCCTTTAAAAGGGCGATTTATTCTTCCACCCGAACGCCTCGGGCAGCATCCTTGACTCATCTCATCGTGGTGGATTGTCCACAGCTGACCCTTCGCGGTCTACTGACAACGATTCGCGGATGTTATCCACCAGCGGGCTTGCTAGAGGAAGTTCATGTTACAGGCGCCAACAACAACATGGAGTTGGACGTGATGACCGACATTGGCCCCGGCGGGAGTGTGAGCGAAGCGACTTTGTTTGAGATGGTTCCACAACGTGTCGGGGTGAATGCCGTACGGCAAAAGGAACCGAGATGGGTGGAGATTATCAAGGGCCAACGCTTAAGTTTTCTAGCTGGCTGTGGCGAATGCGAAATAAACGTGTGAAGACGTGCAGTGGATGAGATGTGGAGGTGATTGTATAAAATTTGGGTAACTTTCCTGCTGCCACTGCGCAGAGGACGAATGACTGTAAATGACGGGTATTTAATGGGTATCTCTTGATGTTTGACAATATCTGCTTCCCAGTTTGAAAGCACAGACCACTTTTTTTTCTCAAGCCGGTATCTATTTAATCTTTGTCAGAGGTACGGAGAGTGATGAAATGGGGGTGTCCACAAGCACACCGCCATGGAAGGAAGCGCAAAAAAAGACAGCACATGTTTCAAACGAGCCTACCAGGATTCGAACCTGGAATCTCCTGATCCGTAGTCAGGCGCCTTATCCATTGGGCCATAGGCCCCGTTGAAAAACTAGGATGCGGATTAAATTCTCATAGTTACTGCGCCGCTTAGTATTCTCTGCGCCATACTAAGCGCATCGTTGGTAGCAACAAGCAACGGGCATCGTCCTTGTTTCGCCTGCCACTCCATCGTTCTGAACGACGACCATTTACCAGGCATGGGTTTCCTCGAAAAGTTTATGGCCCGTCACTTTGGGGGCATCCCCAAGTCCTTCAGGGATTTGGAGTGGATTATCCGAGTGGTGAGTAGTTTACTTGCGTGGGGCTCAGTCTCTCGTAGTAGAAGGGCATCGTACCTGTCCTGTTGATTGCTGGCTAAACTCGCATTCCTTGTTGGTTTCAGAGACCCGATCTTCCCCCAATCATGTGCAAGGTCAGTACAGGACCATGAGGGATTTATGTTGAGGTCATCACTCTAACAAGACTTCCCTACAGGCCGACGAGTACCGTACTACCAGCCCTGGGTAACTCTAGCAGGTTTACCTACACCTTGCTCAATCACGTTAACAATATTCGTTTATTAGCTCTCAACCGACATACAATCCTGCTACTGAGGAAAAGATTTCCAAAAACTATTATTTCACCCGCGACACGAGACGTCAATACCCTCAGACAGTTGTGTACAAGGCTGAGGAATTTCAAGGGCTTTTGCCTGGTGGTGTAGAGGCCAAGAGGTGCGCTGCTTTGTCTTACGAGATGTGCCCATCCAGTTGCACTATTGTCATAATGTAGTTGGCAACTAAACTTCCACGTCATCACTTCAGTCTTCCCCTTGACACAACGACCCCACACGCTGTTAAAGGCACTCCAGCCTCCTCGGAAGCCGCATATACTCCCCAGAATCTTCCACCAATCATCAACAAAAAATACCATTGGAAACCGTCCATGCCACACCTCAAGCCCAACGAAGTGAACCCGCAGCTCTGCATTCGCGGCGCCACGTAGAAGTACATGCTGATGGGAAAGTAGGGCCATCTGCCTTCATAGAATTTGTACACTGGGTGGATGTATCTATAGCTGACTGTTAAATGGAAAGCACATTGGTAGCGAGAACACGGACGTGCCTCATTTGACCTACCCTTGTCATATTTGCTCCTTGTCCTAATGGAACCGTAGATCAGCAGAGCGAATATCGTAATCTACCGACCATTCGTATTTTGTTGCACATAACCTCAAAATACAACTTGGCAATCTAATTAAACCAATCCACTCAAAGAATTATTTTACAAAAGTAACTCATTGCTCACTGCCTCCGATCACGACCTCCGAGGACCTTTTGCCGTGAGTTTCCCGAACTTTTAAAGCCATAAAGCCAGCCACGATACTAGATATCGCTCCAATTCTAAGGACCCACCCTACAGAATCATACGGGTCTACTTCAATATCCCCTCCTAGTCTCCTTCCGTCTCCCCCATGTTGTTTGGCTATGTATCCAATGATGGCAAAAACGACGCTGCAGAGAAAGGTTGAAAGGAACTGGGGAAGGACAATGTAGATATTGTGAATACCCAACACCATGCCAGCGTCCAAGTGATGGCTGCTGCACGACGGTGCGTTGCTATCCGGAAGAAGTCCTTCATTTTGAGACATAGTGGCGTCATCACGTACAATCCGCGCTATGTCGTCATCTTCGGGTATACCATCATACCCTTCATCATCTTCAGGTACGCCGGCGTACCTGGCTACCCTTTCTCGCGCAACGCTCGGGGTCGGTGTTACAATGTCGCCGTTTTCCGCGTAGTAGTTGATGCATTCTCCGAGAAGAGTGAAGGGTACCCATTGCATCGTACCTATGAGTAAAAAGAAAAGAAAAGCGCAGTAGTGGTTCGTTCGAGCAAGAACAAACGAGCGCCGAATGGTGATGAACCACCAGGTAAGCAAGGGTGATTCAGAAGCAAAAACGAAAAACAATGGACGATCCACGCTCTTTCACGGCACGACACGTCAACGTGAGTCGAGCAACGTCTCGATTTTGTGCTTCCCTCAGTCGCCATCATTACCATGAGAACAAGAAAAGGAACTGGCAATACCCACCCCATGATATACCAACTGCGGCAATGATGGCAGTTGCTGGTTTCAAGGTGTCGATGAATCCAGTAGAGAACATCAATCCCGCAAATAACCATATGCTTATTGCCCAAACAGCGGGCAAGCTGAGGAGTCGTAGCAAGTAATTACGGCAAGTTCCACATCGTGAAGCATTGCCCTCTTCTTCGTCCCGAGTGTCATCGTCTCCACCGCCTCGAACCGTAATCAACGGTAACAGAAATCCGGTCACAAGAGACACAATCGCAAACAAGAGCATAGCAAAGGAACCAGCACGCGTGCCTTCCATGTCGCCGTCATCGTCAAAACCGCCAATGTGACTTTTGATGGCCTTCTCGCCTACCCACGTGGTGCTAAGGAAAAGAAAACGATATCAGCTCAGCCTCATGGGCGGTAATCCGTTTGCTAAACCACGATTACCTGTAGAACAGGAAAGGAAAAACGCCCAGCCACGCAAAAAATTGCACATTGCAGATGCTCTGTAATGGAGCAGGCAGTGACCTTAAAGCTTGGAATATGTCTAATAGCGGTCTATACCAAGCTCGTGCCTTCTGTACCGGATCGGGTACATATCGCTTCTCTTTGATGAACCAGCAGGTCAGACCCAGCGAGGTGGAGAACCACAGTCCCGCCAACCAGCATAGAACTTTCATCTGGGTGTCTCCCAGGAATGGGAAGTACACAGGAAGGTCCAGAAACCCCATAAAGTATCCAATGACATTCCCGACGCCAATCATTCGACCTCCCCAGGCGTTGGCAGACTCTTGTTGCCAGATCGGCGCGACGTCTACGATAAGTGAGCGACAACTGGCCTGGACAGCATTGATGGAAAAGTCCAAGAAGTAGAAGCCAGTGACTGCTACAATAATCGTTGCCGCCTGTATCTGCAAGGATACTCACGTTAGCAAGTATCATTGGCTCTACTGCAATAGACTCAAATGCCAACCGAGCTCATCTTATCAGGAGAGGTCCCCCAAATTAAATGCGCAATCTCGCGAGAATAAGCAATCATTCCAATGGACATGAGTACCAACAAGCCGCCGCCTACAAAAGCATAAGCAAACCTGACGACGAACGATCAATTTGATGCGCTAGTCACTAACCTAACATGAAAGGCCTTCTTCGTCCCAAGCGGAGGGTACATTTATCACTATACACTCCAACAATAGGCTGAATCAACAAACCGGATAAAGGTCCAGCCAACCAAACAAGGGCGGTCAAAGCTTTTGGCAGATTGAGAGAAGTAAGGTACGGTGTCCCATATGCCAACTCTACCGTCCCTATTTCAGCAATACCAAATGATGAGCTTACTTCAATTGAAGACTAAGAACAAGTCGCCCAAACTCACATGTGAACTGCACTCCAGTCAAACATATTGTCAACAAAATCATACCGCCTAACCCCAGCTCTTCTTTTTGTCTTATCTTGGAGACCACCACCTCATCCTCCCAATCCTCGTCCTGCTCCTCCTCGGGATGAACAGCTATGGTAGCGGCAGAGTCACCCATTTGGCGCAATTCGACAACCGTCGGTGGACGAGGACTTGGAAAAGGGGGGAGAACGCCAGCTGGCGCCGTCTTGGGCACGAATAATCAGGTGAACGAGAGAGTACTCTTTGCTCTGCCTCAGTACGACGGAGTTTCGTGTCTTTCAGCGTTGGGGAACTTGTCCAAATTGGAAGCAAAATCAGGTTGTTTTCCTGGGCAAAAGGGCTGCGTCGAACGACGACGAGCCTCCTGTGACGTGTTGTGTCATATAACCATTTTGGGCGTGGCTTAGACCTTAACTCCGCAAGCTTCAACAAAAGACTTACCTTGGGGGCCTTTTTCAAGGGTTTTCTAGGCTTTGTTTTTTTCCGCAATATGCGACATGCCTTTGTTTTGATGAATATATCCAGTCGATGCATTTTCGACAGTCTTAATAAGAGGGTATTGTCTCTGATCTAGCAAGCATATCCAACGGGCCGGTTTTGACTACGTAATGAAGTTTTAGTTTGCATTGTAAAATCCCCGACAACTTCTAGATCCCTCCTACATTTAGCACGTAAACCATCGCTCTTGCTTCTCAGTTTCTGATCTTAGTTGAAAACCCGACCATGTCATCTATCAACGAAACAAGTTCGTCTGTGCCCGTTCGTGTTCTCGAGACAACCTCGGGAGCTCCCGAGTCGCCTAGAGAATTTAGCCCCATCAGTGCGGAAACGATTGTCGATCGCATCCGTCGCGCAAATGAGGAGATTGTTCCTGCCCATAGTCACACGCTTGCAAGTTTGAGAGTGCAGCAGAGCAAAGAGGCACTGCTAGGTGGAGATCAGGAAGAAGGTGGTGGGGAGGCTGGAGCCACGCGCACTCCGACCATTCGCAGAATGGGCAGTAGGGTTCGGCAGAACAGCACCAAAGGAGCGGTCAGTCCTGGTGACGTTTTGAAGACCTTGCCAAAGCCCAATCCGGCTGGAGGTAGGTGGTGTAATTTTAGCTCCATCAACAAACAGTACATGGATTCTTATAGAATTTTTCGCTTTATAGACATCCATCATGCAAAGATGACCAAATTTCTGTCAGGCTTTCGTCGCTTTCACAAACGTTTCTTTGCCAACAATAACTCACTCTTTGAGAATCTTCAACATGGACAAGCTCCCAAAACACTTCTCATTGGTTGCTGCGATTCTCGTTGTGATCCGGCTATCATTACAGATTGTGACCCCGGAGATCTGTTCGTCATTCGGAACGTCGCCAACTTGATACCTCCGTATTCCCCGAACGACGATCAAACCCTCCATGGAACGTCCGCTGCAATGGAATTTGCGGTAAAAGGACTCAAAGTGGAAAATATCATCGTGATGGGGCATACCCAGTGCGGAGGAATTTCCGCACTCTTGAAGGGTCATGTAGCTGGTTACGAGTTCATCGAGTCATGGATGAAGATAGCTCAGCAAGCAAAGGAAACGGCACTAAAGAACTTTGCTAATATGGACCACGAAGTGCAGGCCCGAGCGTGTGAACATGCGTCCATCTTGTGCTCCTTGGAAAATCTTGTCACATATCCTTGGATTCGGGACAGATTGGCCACCGGCGAAATCAGTATCAATGGATGGTACTTTGATTTTAAAAGTGGTGATCTGTTAGCCTACAATCCGGAGACCAATGCCTTCGAGAGCTTGGTATTGTCGGAGACTCCTGCAACGGAGGAAAATCCATTTGAGAACCTTCCTAGTGGGAAAGTCGAGGCGGAAGAGATCAAAGAGCCTCGTTCAGCTCCAATCCGTGATGCTGGGGTTGCTGCTCAGTAACACCGAATAGTATCGTACGAGTATAGCACATAGTATACAAATTCAATAAAATCATGTCTACTTGACCATTACACAGGCTGACACTAACCGCTATGACTAAATACCACGTTACTACAAATACAATCGCATTAGTTTGCCAGAGTGATCAAAAAAAAAAAACCAGAAACACAACTAGAAATATGGGGACTGAGTCAGATAATCAATTCCTGTGCTGATGAGGTCGGAGGTCGGAGGTTAGGCTTAAACCATCTAAAACTTGGTGGATAGGTAAATCTCTCGTTCTTCGGCTGACATATTCTTTAAAAAGGAAAATAGCAATTGAAGGATTTGCGCCAAAACACAGTGAAAAATACCATGACACACCTTGAGCTTCTGTTCCTCTTCGAACTTGCGCATTGCTTCCGCTCTCTTCTTCGAAGCTTCTTCTCGAAGACGTTCTTCCTCCTTTATCTTCTCCTCTTCAGCTTGCTTTCTCGCCTGTTCGAGCGCTTGAACACGCTCAGCTGCAGCCTTTGCCTTTTCGAATGCCTCCTGTTCCGCCTGTGCAAGCTCTCGTGCTCTCTCTTCTTCTGCCAACTTGATCGCCTTCTGGCGCTCTTCATCGGCAATGCTGCTACGTTGAGCCTTTTCGAATGCCTCTTGTTCCGCTTTCTGTAGCGCTGCTAGACGATCAGCTTCGGCTCGTTGACGCGCTTCAATACGGCTTTGCTCGAGATCAGTAAGACTTGCTTTCCGGTTCAGTGGGAGTTTCTGAAACACCTCGGTTTCGATTGGCGACGGTGACTCTACGACGTTCTCAGCACGGCGCTTTTCTAATTCTGCAATTTTGGACACGTCGAGGATGATGCTAGAGACCGGCCTGTTTTCAGAAACTTGGGTACCGAATTGTGACCGCCTTCTTTCTAATTTCTCGAGCTTCTCCAAATTTGCCCCTGGCGTAGCGGCAAACTGAGTATTTACAAGACCGCTTCTCATTTCAGTTCTCTTGCGTTCCAGCTCTTCAAACTTTGATAAGTTCGCTCTCTCTAATATCGGGGAGACCGGAACAGGGCCACCGCTTGACACTCTCATTTCCGCACGACGCCGCTCCAGTTCTTCGATTTTTGACAGGTTTGCGAGCCCTACCTCAGAGGCAACCGGTTCCTCAGTGGCTGCTTTCGACAGAAGCTCACCTCGCTTTCGTTCCAGCTCCTCAAGTTTCGACAGATTTGCCGTGTCGAAAACTGGAATAGCTGGAGGGTTATGGGCTGCACTCGTTTGTAGCTCCATTCTCTGGCGTTCCAGTTCCCTCAATTTCTCCGAATCGACGACGGGAGTGGGAACGATGGAATTTCCCTCCCCCAATCGTGCTCGAAGTCTTTCACGTTCTTGTTCAAGTTCTTCAAACTTTGGTAGTAGCGAGGAACGCTCTGTATCTATATCCTCCTTAATTGTCGCCATATTTACGCGAAGCTCCTCACGTTCGCGTTCTAACTTGGTCAGATTGTCCAGATTTGCGACTTTGGCCAGGCTTTGAATGTCAATAGTGGCCTGGAGAGCCGCCCGGTCAATTTCGAGGCGTTCTGAAAATGATCTAACGGCGTTGGAGACAATTCAATACTTCGTTGAGCTTGCGCGAAAGGCATGTATTATATACATACTTGGGATCATGAGATTTCGTTGACCCATCGTTGGCAGCTGTAGAATCAACTACTGCTTTTGAGTCAAGGCTTGGCGATTCCGTATCATCGAGGATATTTTCAGATGAGGTAAGTGCTTCCGGATTCATATCCACATTCTTTGCGGGGCTGTGCATTTCAAATATGAATTCGGCGAACAGTTGGCGAGAAGAGTAAAAATTGATTCGAGCACCTTTCATTCGACTGAGATTCGTCTGCAGACAGTTCCAGCGTGGTTGATACATCCGTCTCCAAGCACTCGACATCGGCGTCAACAGGCTCCATGAGAATTTCGTGGTTCCTTTACAGACCAAGTAAGTCTTCGATGTCAACTCTCCTAGGTCGCGTTCACCACTATACGAACCCCGCCGTGCCTATCGCCGGAATAATATCCGGTTCCGCCGCCCTATACAGTCGTCAATCACTCCGCAGGGAATAACAGTTATTACACGTGCGACATACACGGCCACTTGAGCTTCATTCTGATCGTCGAAATTATGTCCTTTGAGATGCTCTTCCGCTATCGGGTCCCCATGATCGTTCCTAATATTCAGGATCGCGCAATCAGTCAACTACTAAAAACCGAAGGGCATTGAAAATAATATACGGACAGTCTCTTGGATTCGACGGAATCCGCGGATTTGGGTTGCTGACTTGCGCGTCGCGAGCGGCGAAATAAGGTAAGGGCAATGAACGTCGCCGCGATGACCGTGCCAATGGCTGAGGACACCGGCAAGTCGACGCCCAAATGGTGCATACTGTCCTGTTTCTGTTTCGCCTTGTCGGGATTTTCAAAAAATATGAGGAATTTTAGAACACAACGCCAGCGGGCAGTCCAACATCAAGCGTGTCATCTCATTTTACCATATTCGGTTAGATGGAATTGCTTGCCACAGCTGCATCCTCCCAGCAGCACCGACGACGATCTTACTAGAAATCGCAGTCATTCTTGTGAGAATACCGCTAAACCAATGTCCGTTTGCTTCTCACCGTCAGCTCACAAATCAGCCGCTCAAAGGCTTGTCGCGAGTAGGTTTTACTCTTTGTAATGTCCTTAGTTTACGGTGACTATAAAGTTCCGGTTTCCGTTGCCAGGTCCAATTCCTCTCACACGCACAGGAAACCCCAAATTCTCCAACTTGCGCCTTCCATTTGGAAAGGTAAAACTTCCTCATGTGAAGAAACAAGCCTCCTATATTTTAGAACTTGATGGCGACGATAACGCCGGGAGCGAGCTGGCAAGTGAAGCCGAACCGGTTATCAACGACCAGCGGATTGCTCATGACGAGTGAGCGCCGTTTAGTGTTTCTTGATTAGCTGCGAACCTGTTCACACTCGCATTCTCTCCCAGTGATGGGGCGTCGCAACTGGCTTCGACGTTTGAACGCTATCAGAAGACGTTGGGGTCGGAGCAAATGAGGAAAGTTAGCGATATATATGAGGAGCGTCTGTCACAGGTCGCAGAAACTTTACAGGGATTCCTTGATTTTCAGGATACTCAATTGTGAGTAAACACGAGACCTAAAGGCCAATTGACGGCATCTCTAATCTGTTTCATGAAGAACTCGGCTTTATGCACACAAGCGAAAGATTAGCGAAGTAACGGAAGAGCAAATCAACACTCGGAAGAAGCTGAGAGCAGCATTTGACCGACATCAGGTTGTGCACAACCGGGTCTTAGCTTCTGGCTAATGGTTAAACTTTCTCACATAGATGTCCGTCGCAACCTTATTGGATATGTTTGATAAGAACACCACAGCTATCCTAAAACGCCTTCGCACCTTTGATAAACACTTGAGTGATCTGAGTTAGTGGCATGAGACATTCGAATTCGCCCTTTGGCGATTGATTCACATCTTCAGCGCCGACTTCACAGAGGTCCGGCAGACAGCAGAAACAGCGGAACTGTTGAGCAAAATTCAGAAAGACGTTGCCTCGTTTAAGAAACATGTGACCAAGCTATCCAAGGTCTGACTTGGCATTATCTTCACATTAACATCAGACTGACGTTGGTTAACATTGGTAAAACAGGAAAATCGTGATTTTGCGAGCATGAAGCAGGTGAGCCTTTTTGTAATTCTTCCGGCGAATCGAAGGATCATAAATGCGTATGCCGTTGCAGTCAATGATGTCGCTGCTAACATTCTGAGAGCCTGTTGGTAATGAGCCTATTATCGACATAGTGAGCCTATGCTTGACATAATGTCGTCATTCAATGCATGTAAATGTTTTTTAGTGCCCAATGATTAAATAACAGAATTCTGCACTATGCACACCATCCCACAACCTAAGTTTCCTTTTCCCTTCGCTGTCTTGAGAATGGATCCCGCTCATCTTTTTGCGGTGGTAGAGGTAGTAATTCTCGTGGTAGCGTCGACGAATCACCAAGAAACGTAGGGAACGGAACTTCGCTTCCAGGTGGAAATGCTTTGTTATGCCAGCCCTTCTTCACAGCATCCTTTATGCGGACATATCGGTCATCGGTCCCCGGTACAGCACCCTTCACGTATAATAGGTTGTTCTCATTATCAATCTTCAACACCTGCGTCGTATTAGCCGTCAGCACAATGCAATCACGCGTGAATACCTCCATCTACGCACCCTCAAATTCTGTACTGTAATGGTGTCATTACCCATATTTCCCGCCATCTTCTTCCCTTTCCACACTCGGCCCGGGTCCTACACAAGGCGGCTATATATAAGTGCCTGGAAACTCCATGAACGATTCGCGGTGCTGATACATACGTGACGGTTACCGGTAGATCCGAGAGAGCGATGAGACAGTGAAACACCATGAGAGGCCGGTTGACCCTTGAACCCCCATCGCTTCATAACACCTTGGAATCCCTTTGCCGTCCTATCCAAGAATGAAATTGAGAAAAAAGCCAGACAATCTCTGCGGTAGCTGGACTACATACGATTTCGCTTGGCAGTCCACATACTGCCCTGGAACAAAGTGAGCGGCCTTGATTTTTGTCCCTAAACGAACGTCGACATTAACATAAAGCCGCCCTTCAGAACGAGTTCTCCTCATACCCACCAGTTGGTAAGCAAGCATCGGGTGTGACCTTGAATCCTGTCATCATTCGCTTTGGTGCAACTGTCCAACGACGATAATGGAAGAGCTGGGGCTTCTTTATCCGATGTAATCGAGGATGGTTGACAGCACCAAGTTCCACTACGTATGAGCCGCAGCCGGCGTGCCAACGGGTGCGGATGACTTCACAATCTACAATCTAAGTGCTATGCTGTTAATGACCATCATCGTGCCGTCTTCTCCTTGAAGGGTTTCCCTTACTTGCAAAACTGTTACAGGTGTCAATACTCCCCATTCATCCCAGATCGCCGTCATTCCTCTCTTGAGGGCAACTACACCCGTTCGTTTTGACTTTGGCGTCCATTTTGGATTAGGCGTAGGACCCGTGCCGTCAGACATGGGGAAAGTAGCGGGGGGTGCTGGTTGCAAATGCAGGAGCCCAGGTCGTGGGGTGGAAGGGACGGGAATCGAAGCGGCCTGAGCACGGATGGCAGCGGATGTGCGAACAGAGCGATGAAGTGACGAGAATGGGAGAGCATGTGTTGCACGTTGCGGAAGAGACCGCCGAAGAACGGCGCCTCGAAGCAAACAGGATGACATTGTCGCCGATGGGTTTGCAAATGGACAAAGCAGCGAAAGTGGTGCTCCAGATCAAGGCCAAAAGTCCGGTCTCCAAGGCAACAAGGAAACGCGAAGGTCGCCTTGTCGTGGGCGCTTCTCGAGACCACAAAGATGGTCCATTCGACATTGGGACGTTTGACGTTGAACCGTGTGGAATGTCGTCTATTGCAAAGGCCACCAGTATGTCGAAGAATTTGCAGCCGAACAGATATTCTTGTGCCGAGGCAGCGGCCCATTCGTGCATCTGCGACCCCTTGGACTCGTCCGTCAGCGTCGATTGCAAAGTACCAAAAGTCTGAGCTTTCCCACCACACCACTAGACGAACAAGTGTCACCACCACGGAAAACACACCTGCATCTATACAGCCTTCACCGTCATTGTCAACAGAAGTCCAAAAGACCATTTCGCCATCTTGGATAGAAAAATGCCCGTCATCCATACAACCTTATCTCCACCTTATCCGTTTGGACAAACCTGCTGGAACATATCTTCTCTACCTCCCATGCACGTGGTCGATTGCCATGGCCGCATATGCAGCGCATGGTGCAATATCACCGACCACGACGGTGTGGTATCTCGCTGTGTTTGGAACTGGCGCTCTCGTCATGCGTGGCGCTGGCTGCACCATCAATGATATGTGGGATAGGGATATTGACAAAAGGGTATGGACACTACCCAGGGAGTCACATTATTGACAGCTTGTTGAGTGTTCTGCTCTCATAGGTTTCGAGAACAAGGTCCAGACCACTCGCTGCCGGAGTCATCACACCTTTCAAAGCGCTAGTTTTCCTTGGTGGTCAGCTTAGCTTGGGATTGGCTGTGTTACTGCAGTTGAATTGGTATAGGTAAGTCTCTGAGGATTCATGAATTTATGTATGGTTCATGAGCTAACAGATTGGTTGACACTTAGCATTTTCCTCGGCTCGGCATCTCTCATTTTGGTAACCACATACCCCCTTATGAAACGGGTTACCTATTGGCCTCAAGCCGTTTTAGGCATGACTTTCAACTACGGAGCAATGTTAGGATGGTCTGCCATGCTTGGAAGTTGTAACTGGGCTGTGTGCCTGCCATTATATGCTGCAGGTATCAGTTGGACATTGGTCTACGATAGTATATACGCGCTACAAGTAAGTCACCACATTTATTAATTTAACAAAATGCCATGATATAAACAACCTCGCAGGACAAGGCAGATGACATTAAGGCCGGCGTCAAATCAACAGCCTTGAGGTTTGGGGCATACGCTAAACCGTGGCTGACAGGATTCGCAGCTTCGACAGTCGGTTTCCTCTCCTTGGCGGGTTATATGAATTCACAAGGGTTGCCCTTCTATGCCATATCGGTCGGCGGGGCAACCGCCCATTTTGCTTGGCAATTGGTAACGCTAAAAGTAGATGACCCGAAGGATGCGTGGGGAAAGTTCAAGTCAAATGTCACCTTAGGAACTATCGTTTTTGGGGGCGTGATAACGGATATCATTATTAGGAAATGGCTTGAAGATAGGGAAACAAGTCCGGCTAAAGGAGCCGATAAGGTTTGACACGCGTAGATGACATGGCGTAAGAGTGGGGAGGGATATTTTGGCGCCGGATATAGGTCGTCGATAGATGCAACATAAAGCTGCCGATAATAGATTGCAGACGGGGCCATGTAGACACATAATTTAGATAGTATCCGTCAGCCCGGCATGTTGTCGAATTTTTTTGATCAATGCACGCTTCATAAATTGCTCCCTAGCTAGACTTCGTACATTCTATGAAAGAATCAGCGAGCAACCGCATGTCAGCGTTGACGAAGCATACTGATATTGTCCCAAGGAGGCAAGATCGTACCTTCAAGAAAGCTGCGGACTCTATCTTTTCCGCGTCGAGTGCTTTCCCAAGATAATACAATGCATCATCTATGGCGTGATCCTCAGCAACAAGCTCATACAATCTGAAAGAAATTGAATTAAAAATATAGCTAGTCCATTTTTGTAAACATGAACTTACTGGTTGTAAACAACCGTAGAACCTCCAATCACATCATCAACATTTACATCCGGTTGCTGGCGCAGCGCGTCAATGGACTCGCTTAATTCTTTGTTTTTCTGTTGCAATAACTCAATATTGTTCTTTACGTTCGCCTGTGGAAAGAGCCAAGAAATTGAGCTTCTATCCAATCTAGAAAGTCGATAAAACTCATTGATTAGAATCACGTACCTCTTCCTGGCCCAACTTTTGTATCATCTCAGATATTGCGGTCTCTCCTTCAGTCAGTCGCCTATTCACAAGTAAAAGCCTTTCAATGTCTGCTGGTATTGCGGCATTCAGTTCGCGTTGGCGATGTCGGAGTCTGTCCTTCACCGCCTCCCGCAACGCATTCAACTTGGCTGCACGCTCGTCTAGTGCTGACTGGTATGCCTGTCCGTCTAGAGCGGCCGCAAGAGGTTTAGCTGGTATAGGCGGTGGAGGTGTACTCTGCGATCGGTGTGGTAGAGGTTGTTGATGTGGACTGCCAGCTCTTCCAGTTAGGACATAAGAGGGAGGTGGTGGTACTGGTGGAGGCTGAGCGCCGGGTGGAGGCGTAGAGTGTCGGCGGGGATCGGGCATATTCAATTGTTGTTGCGTCTGCTGGGGGTAGTAGTTGACGGATGCTTGTGCATAGTTTTGACGATTTACGTTTGGATAGGGCTGAGGAGAGCCGCCGACGGGTTGGGTAGTATTCGCGTATCCAGGAGGTGGGTAGGTCGAAGGTGTCGCGCTTGGAGGATTCGGATTGTTGGGCTTGGTGTAAACGGGAGGTTCCAGAGCAAATATCTCTTGAAGGGTACGCATGAACTGCAGTATATTTGACTCCTGTACAAATCCGATTTTAGTAAACCGCTCAATAGAAGCCACCCTCCTTCGACATGATGCCCCAGCCAGTACCCTACCTCACTGTTCATATGCCAATAAGCCAAATAGGGATGATAAATCTTTCCACTCAAATCAACATGCTTGCTCGCCCGTACAAGCATACTAGATGTTGGAGTTACAAAGCATATTGGAGGTTGAGCTGGGTACGTGTACGGCACCCACGCTGCGATGGGTATATTATAGGTAACACCGCGGAATTTAATAGGAATGGTGCCGTGTAAGCAGAGGAGGACAACCGTTCTGCCATCCTCGTGAGCTGTAGGGACTATGATGAGCAGGACAAACAAAAGAAGTATTGGCCTGACACCTACTGTATGTGTCGGTCTTTGGGGCCAAACCGTTAAAGTTGACGAGAACAGTGTCCGCATCTCGAAAAACACGGTCACGATGGTGATACTGGAAAAAAGAGTAAGTGAAGCGGAATATGAGTGCTCGGTAGTGGGAAGCTGACCAAGTCAATTTGTAACAATTTACCGGTCCTAGCACCCCGCGCAACCAATCGCGCGTCGCTTCCATTGGCAGCTGAAGGGCACTTTCGATTCCAGTTCACTGCTCCTCAATCTAGATCCTTCACGGGCGAAATGCGGGTTTGGTTCCAAAGGCAACTGTTGCTAATTCTGCGTGTAGGATATGTCGCGGTGATCGTGGTGGTGAGCTGCTTGCGGGTATCCGACGCAATCGCAGGCTGATTGAGGCTTAGGTGACGATTTCACGTGATTTGAACCAAACGAACATTGGCAAAATAAACAAAATAAACAAAAGGAATGCCAAGCAAAAAGTATGATATGCAGCGTACAAAGGAATATGCATCAGACCACTGTATCTCTCTCATTTGATGCCAAGATCCTTGGCCGTTCAATTCTATTCCTTCATTGTTATTTCTGTAGAACATTGGCCGCCTATTCCGATCATCGGCAGTGTTGAAAGATTCCAAATGATGACCAAAAATGCTGCAGTTGAGGGCGCTTGTGATTGTAAAAGTAGTGTCCAACACAAGACTGTTACACTTTGCTTCACGAGTCTCTCAGCGCGCATCCTTCATTGGCTTTCATCGCCAAATGTGGGTGTGCGAGAGGCTTCTCCTATGCTTTTAAGAAACGGTAGCAGTCTCAAAGTCAGGCAATAATCGAACTTGTAAGCCTGCCGCAATCATGGTATTGTCAAAGTCAATGTGGTTTCAATTTAAAAAGAAAAAAAAAGATTGATATATACAACGAGTATGAGTGCTAAATACTCGGGTCAAATCTATTCAGTCCGCTGTCGTATCCGCTCTTTTCGTCTTCGCAGTAGTCTCACAGATGGATCGGCCTCTCTCAGATCCAATTCAGCTGATCCGGAATCAGTTTCGGTAACTGATTGCACTGAGGCCAATGGGTGTACCGAGGATGATGATGATTCGGAAAGTCTGGGGACTTGAGCGATGATAGCAGAGACGTCTGGATTGTTCGATAGTGGTGCAGTGGCATGGAAGGGAAGGTCGCTTGGTAGCGATGGCGAATCTGGACTAGAGAACCCCAGTGGAAGCAACGCTACTAAGGTTGCACCAGCAAACATCAACACAAAAAAGGCAGAAAAGAAGTAGCCTCCCCAACGTTCCATCCAATCGTCCTCCTCAAATTCTGAAAAGTTTGCTAGAAAGGAAATGTATCAGTACCAGCACTCTGAAGCCATGTCCTTGCGACCGTCCCCGTCTCAAACTGTGTGTCGCAAAAAGGCTGTCATACCTGCAGGTGGCACAACTTCGCCGTATGTAGGTAACAAGTCCTGTCGCTCCTCGGCTTCATAGTATGGTGGTGGATCATCGTCGTAGTAACCTTGTAACTCGGATGTAGACAAGCGAGGTGGTATAGAATATATGAGTGGTGTGTTATCGTCGTCGCGGCTTGGGAGGGGACTCGTCGGGCAGGAAGAGGACAATGTCGAGTACAGGGTAGACGAATGCGGATTTGTAGAGTGATAGGGCGTATGGGATACGAGAAGCGGTGTTCTCTCGTCACTCCGTCGTGGGGCGTAACTCGCCGTCATCGTTCCTTGCGGATGTGTGCTTTCCTTTGGGGGTAGGAAAACTTCAAGAACGACCAGAAAGACTCTCCACAGCAGTGTGACATTTGACCTGAGGCACAGTTACATTATCAGCGGCACAGTAAATCTTATTTTATATGACTGTGCCATTCCCAAGGTGAAGTTTGTGGGCGGTCGCCCCGCTGGCCATCCTCTTGTTTGGGCCATCTTTTTGCATCATGATGCGTCCTCCCGGCCGTCTTGCGTACCTTGCCGGTTTCCTTTTTGCCGTGGCATTGTTGGCTGGAGGCTGCAACGCGTACTCTTCTGCGTACAAGGTCAAGAGACTTGAGGAGAAGAGTAGTAGAAATGGACTCAAACTTAATGCGGAAGATTTCGACCTGTTCACGGAGGCACCGCGAAACTACTCTTTCTTTGTTACATTAACTGCACTTGCACCAGAAATGGGATGTGCGCCTTGCAGGTAATTGAAGTTTTTGTAGCAATCATCGACTCTTGGAGTGCCAACTGTGGCGGACGTTGGTTGTAGACAGTTCGATAGTGAGTTCAAGCTGGTCGCTTCCTCATGGGGACGCGTTGCTGTCCCAGGTAAATTGTACTTTGGGACAGTGGACTTTAGTGATGGACGCGAGGTCTTTCAAAAGGTAAACTACCAGGGTCCCACGTACCTCCTGTGTTGTGAATGCTGAGATCTGCTGCTGATAGCTCCATGTCACAAACGTACCAATGGTCCTTCACTTTCCGCCAACCGAAGGACCCGACGCAACGGGTTCAGACCAGTACGAGCTGTACGACCTCAACAGACGGTGCGTGCTTGTCCCTTTAAAGCACCGATCTTGAACTCACCGGTCGGTTACCTTTTGTTGTACAGGGGCCTGTCTGCAGAAGCCCTCGTCGAACATGTAGAAAAGGCGGCCCACGTAAAGGTAAAAACTAGTCTACTTAACTTATATAAAGGAATTATTTCTTACTCCATGCTACGTTCATCAGTTCCCATTGCGAAGGCCGATCAATTTTGCATATTATGCTACAGTTGCCATATCAATCTTGGGACTGCTCGCTCTGCTCAAGCTTGTAGCTGGCCACTTACTAGTACTAGTCCAAAATCGCAAAATCTGGTCCACCGCAGTTATTGTATGTACGCGCTTTGAGCTTTACTCATTCTTCAGACAAAATAGGTTCTAATTTGTCATTGGTGTAGGGATGGACAATACTTATGTGCTCCGGACATATGTGGAATTCCATTCGTGGTCCCCCGTACACCGGAGTACGTAACAATCGCCCGGAAATCGTTGCCCCCGGCTTCCAGAATCAATTTATTTTGGAAAGTCAGATTGTTGGCCTATTGTGTAAGTGTCGTATCCGTTCAATCCTTCTTGACGACATTAATACTTGGCAACAGATGCGGCAGCTGCTGTAATGTTTGTGGCTCTGGTGAAGAAGACCCCTGGTATCTCGGATCCAGCCATGCAACGCACCGCGGTTTTAGGATTTGTATTTGGATTTATAGTGCTGTACTCATTTTTGCTGCGGTTCTTCAGACTCAAAAATGGGTCATATCCCTTTAAATTGGTACGTCAAAGGACTCGATGAGATCTCATAACGTTACAACTCTGCTAACCTCGACACTTCATTCATAGCTCTTTTAAGTTGTTACTTCTGGGGTGAATGCGAGCCTCGTGTATGTAAATCTGGGAATGAATAACTACAATATGGAGGCCCTTGATACATGGCAGACTGTTGCGCCGTCATATTCCTATCCACTCATCTATTAGAATTTGTCGATTGTAGACACCCCACATTCCCGTCGCTGGTATCTGTAGGGTCACCCGGTAACACGCCCTCAAACACCTTTTTACTTTGATACCTTACCCTCAGGCTCAAGTTCCAACTATGTACCTCCCCTTCACCACAGGTTGACTGATTGGAAAACGACCCGGGTGTGTAGGGACAGCTTGTAAACTGGACCTTCTGAGATCCACTGCAATTTTTGTCGGATCTGGGCTATGCAAGGCTGATCCAAATACCACAAATGTACCAAAGGAGCTTGAATCTGGCACCAATCGCTCTTGGGGCATGAAGCAATCCAGGAGGAGGCCAAGACATCTTCAGAAAAATCCGTCGTTGCAACTGTCGAAAAAAAGAATCCGCCCCAGCTTACCAAATCTCGTTTCATTTTTGCCCAAAAATGCATTGCGTCGCGCTTGCGGGCAGGCAGTTTCTTCTTGCAGCCATCTCACCCAGGCTGGTGGTCGATTCGCAAGAGCGCATCCTTGTACGAAGCACAGTCTACTATCCCTCGTTTTTCTTGTTCTCCAGTCCATCGCTTTCAGCTACTTTGACTACAGTGCCCTTGGAATTCTCATTGTGACTCTGGACCTTCCCTCCTTTGCAGTTGCGCGGACGTGTTCTCCGCAAAAGCTTCTTTTGATTTCCGTATCCCGTCCGAGCTCTGATCGGACATCCGTCCATCTTTCTGAGAGGATTCTTTTCCTTATATTTGTTTTAACTTGCTCATATTCCTTGTTTTTGCATTATTCGTGCTTATACCTTTCTGTCCGTGTGTTTGAGCCACGACCGCCCAGAACTGGTACGATAAGCTCCCTCCGTTGTCCTCCATGTCGGCTCCGTCCGCGAATGTTGCGAATAGTGATCCGACATCAACAACTCCTTTGCAACTTCCTAAAATATTGTCCAGTCCTAACCAAGAAGAGCCGTTGGTAAACCACTTCGAGTCTTTGGTAAATATGAATCCAGCTGGATCGCCGAACGCTCCCCAGGTTGCCCCCGCTACTCCCGATGCTCCGCTTCCGTCCTACTACGAGCAGCAGTTGGCACGTTTGCAGAACTCGATCTC